>NC_133328.1:73845880-73943700 GCF_042186555.1 Aquarana catesbeiana
ACCCGCTGTAATGGTGTCCCCCAGCCGCCGCAAATATTCAACACATCTGAATGTGTAAGCGCTTGCTAACCCCCACAGTGGGTAGTGGTTAATCCTACTGCCTTATATGTCACTACATGGTGTGGGAGGAACCACTGCCTGCAACAGGGAAAGCAGTTATGGGCCTCATCCATTCAGTCAAGTACTTGTAGTGGATGGGGAGCAGCATTGCAGCAGTGTGTCAAAACATGGGCTGCCAGAAAGGTGGAGTCACGGGTGTCTGACTGACCTGTGTAGGCTGCGCAGACCATCTGAGTGTGTATATTAATGTAATGAATATCCCAAAACCATTCACTGTGCGTTTCTGCATGCGTGTTTGCAGTGCATTTTTGGAACCATTTTCTTTCATTTATTTCATTTGATTTTCTTTACAAAGTTGCATTTACATGCATTTGCAACATGTGCATGCGTCTTTACAGTGCATTTTCTCACGTTCATGTGCATTTGCAGTGCGTTCCGGGGCAACAAAAAAATGCAACATCCTGTACTTTTTTTAAATGCACATGAAAGCACCACCAAGGTGTGAACTAGGCTCATTGGAATACATTCATTTTTCTTACATATGTGTTTGCACAGTGTTTTTGCTGTGTTTAACAACGCACCTGACTGCATCTGGTGTGAATAATCCCTGAGTGCGTATGCATGCTCGATCATCTGATTAATGTCCATGGCTAGATGTACTCCTAAAGTAGGGGTCTCCAAACTCTCTAAACAAAGGGCCAATTTACTATCCGTCAAACATTAGTGGTCCTCCCACTGACACCATTGTTGGTGTCAGTGGGAGGAATAGTGCCCCATTATTGGTGTCAGTGGCAAGAATAGTGCCCATTCATTGGGGTCAGTGGTAGGTATAGTGCCCCTTCGTTGGGGTCAGTGAGGGGAATAGTGTCCCATTGTTGGTGTCAGTGGGAGAAATGGGGTACTATTTCTTTCACTGACACCACCGATGGGGCACTATTCCTACCACTGACACCAGTGATAGGGCACTGTACCTACCACTGGCCCCAATGACGGGGCACTATTCCTAGCACTGACATCAACGATGGGGCACTATTCTTGCCACTGACACCAATAATGGGGCACTATTACTTTCACTGGCACCAAAGATGGGGCACTATTCCTCCCACTGACACCAACAATGGGGCAATATTTCTCCCACTGACACCAACAATGGGCCACTATTTCTCCCATGACATCAATGATGGGGCACTGTTTCTTCCATTACACCAATGATGGGGCACTATTTCTCCCACTGACACCAACGATGGGACACTATTCCTCCCGCTACCAAGAATGCATTACAGTGCCTTGAAAAAGTATTCATACCCCTTGACATTTTCCACATTTTGTCATGTTGCAACCAAAAACGTAAATGTATTTAATTGGTATTTTATGTGATAGACCAACACAAAGTGGCACATAATTGTGAAGTAGAAGGAAAATGATAAATGGTTTTCCAAATCTTTTACAAATAAATATCTGAAAAGTGTGGTGTGCATTTGTATTTAGCCCCCTTTACTCTGATACCCCTAACTAAAAACTAGTGGAACCAATTGCCTTCAGAAGTCACCTAATTAGCAAATAGAGTCCACCTGTGTGTAATTTAATCTCAGTATAAATACAGTTGTTCTGTGAAGCCCTCAGAAGTCTGTTAAAAGGATCTTAGTGAACAAACAGCATTGTGAAGGCCAAGGAACACACCAGACAGGTCAGGGATAAAGTTGTGGAGAAGTATAAAGCAGGGTTAGGTTATAAAAGAATACCCCAAGCTTTGAACATCTCACAGAGCACTGTTCAATCCATCATCTGAAAATGGAAAGAGTATGGCACAACTGCAAACCTACCAAGACATGGCCGTCCACCTAAACTGACAGGCCGGGCAAGGAGAACATTAATCAGAGAAGCAGCCAAGAGGCCCATGGTAACTCTGGAGAAGTTGCAGAGATCCACAGCTCAGGTGGTAGAATCTGTCCACAGGACAGCTATTAAGCAGCGTGCACACGAGTGGAATGTCCGACAGAAAAGGTCAGACGGAAGCTTTTCATTGTCTATTCCGATCGTGTGTAGGCCTCATCTGACTTTTTTTTCAAAAATTCTAATGGACCTAGAAATAGAACATGTTCTAAATATTTCCGACGGAACCAATTCCTATCGGGAAAACCGCTCGTCTGTATGCTGTTCCGATGGATCAAAAACGACGCATGCTCTGAAGCAAGTACAAGACGGAGGCTATTGGCTACTGGCTATTGAACTTCCTTATTCTAGTCCCGTCGTACGTGTTGTACGTCACCTCGTTCTGGACGGTCAGACTTTGGTGTGACTGTGTGTATGCAAGACCGCTTGAGCGGAATTCCGTCGGAGTTCTGTCAGAAACACCTTTGGAGTTTATTCCGACGGCAAAACCGGTCGTGTATATGCGGCATTAGTCTTGCACTCCACAAATCTGGCCTTTATGGAAGCGTGGCAAGAAGAAAACCTTTGTTGAAAGAAAGCCATAAGAAGCCCCATTTGCAGTTTGTGAGAAGCCTTGTTGGGGACACAGCAAACATGTAGAAGAAGGTGCTCTGGTCAGATAAGACCAAAATTGATCTTTTTGGCCTAAAAGCAAAACGCTCTGTATGGCGGAAAACTAACACTGCACATCACCCTAAACTAATCATCTCCACCGTGAAACATGGTGGTGGCAGCATCATGTTGTGGGGTGCTTTTCTTCAGCAGGGACAGGGAAGCTGGTCAGAGTTGATGGGAAGATGGATGGAGCCAAATACAGGGCAATCTTAGAAGAAAACCTGTTATGCTGCGTACACACGAGCAGACTTGCCAACGGGCTAAACTCCGTCGGCATTTCCGAAAGATTTAGACCATGTTGTATATCTGAGTCCGTCAGAAATGCCGACAGAAAAACACACGGTCGGAATGTCCGACCAAAAGCTCCCATCTGACTTTTTCTGTCGGGAAGTCCGGCCCTGTGTACGCGGCATTAGAGCCTGCAAAAGACTTGAGATTGGGTTGGAGGTTCACTTTCCAGCAGGACAACGACCACAAACATGGAGTCAGAGCTACAATGGAATGGTTTAGATCAAAGTATATTCATGTGTTAGAATGGCCCAGTCAAAGTCCAGACTTAAATCCAATTGAGAATCTGTGGCAAATCTTGAAAATTGCTGTTCACAGACGCTCTCCATCCAATCTGACAGAGCTTGAGCTATTTTTCAAAGAAGAATGGGCAAAAATGTCCCTCTCTAGATGTGCAAAGCTGGTAGAGACATCCCCAAAAGACTTGCAGCTGTAATTGCAGGGAAAGGTGGTTCTACAAAGCATTGACTCAGGGGGGCTGAATACAAATGCACACCACACTTTTCTGATATTTATTTATAAAAATATTTGAAAACCATTTATCATTTTCCTTCCACTTCACAATTATATACCACTTTATGTTGGTCTATCACATAAAATCCCAATTAAATACATTTATGTTTCTGGTTGTAACATGACAAAATGTTGAAAATTTAAGGGGTATGAATACTTTTTCAAGGCCCTATATTTACTCCCACTGACACCAGGACAATGTCTACTCCATTAGGGCACCATTATTAGTGGGAGCGGTAGTGCCCTGTTGTCAGTGGCAGGAACTTTGCCCCACTGTTGCTGGCAGTGGAGGATAAAATGCCCCAAGAGCCGGATAAAAGCAAGCAAAGGACCACATATGGCCCTCGGGCTGTAGTTCACTGTCCTAGAGGAATAGTAACCAAAAAATATTTATTTTGATTATAAAAATAATATATAGATATATACAGTTGTTGTATATAAATATATATAATTTTAATATAAAATAAAACTTTGACCAGTATCACACCAGAACTTTGTGAGTGGTTGCTGTAGTATAATTTCCTGCTGATATTCTGAATGGTGCCGGAATCCTCTGGAAAGTGTAAGGTTGCATTGTGTGATGGAGGGGGACCGGTGTGATAATGATTTTGCGCCTGCTGGAGGCGTGCAAAGATCAGAGCGAGCTCCGCACACTCCATGCCTCCCTCATCTCTCCACCACACTCCCATAACATCAGCTCCTGTCCCTTTCATTAAAGTCTTACATACCCTGGAGGCCTTCTGCGGTACTGACATGGTGAGAGCCCATCACAGCTTATCATGTGACTGATTACAGTCTGGTCACATGACTAACACTGGGCCGCCTGGCGAAAAAAAAACACAGTGCTTCTTTCTTAAAGGAGAACAGCACAGAACAAAAAAGCTTGACATTACTATTATTATTATACAGGATTTATTTAGCACCATCAGTTTGCACAGCGCTTTACACCATGAGGGCAGACAGTACAGGTACAATACAATTTAACCACTTGCTTACTGGGCACCTAAACCCCCCTCCTGCCCAGGTCAATTTTCAGTTTTCAGAGCTGACGCACTTTGAATGACAATTGCGCGGTCATACAACACTGTACCAAAATGACATTTTTATCATTTTTTCCCACAAATAGAGCTTTCTTTTGGTGGTATTTGATTGCCTCTGGGTTTTTTATTTTTTGTTAACATTTTTTTTAAAAAGACAGATTTTTTTGTTTAAAAAATACAAAAGTGTTTTCTTCTTTTGTTAATAAATTTTGTAAACAGGTAATTTTTCTCCTTTATTGACTGATGAGGCTGCACGGATGGGCACTGATAGGCTGCATTGATGGGCACTGATAAGGTGACACTGGGCACTGATAGGGCGGCACTGATGGGCACTAATAGGCGGCACTGGTGGGCACTGATAGGTGGCATTGGTGGGCACTGAGAGGTGGCACTGATGGGCGGCAGTGAAGGGCATTGATAGGTGGCACTGAAGGGCACTAATAGGTGGTACTGATAGCTGGCACTGATGGGCACTGGTAGGTGACACTGATAGGCAGCACTGCTAGGTGGCACTGATTGGCACCACTGGTGGGCATTGATAGGTGGCACTCGTGGGCATTGATAGTTGGCACTGATTGCTGGCACTTATGTACTGGTGGGCACTGACTCATGGCATTGGCAGGCGGTACTGGTTGGCACATATGAGGCGGCTTCGCCTCTTCCTCTTCGGGACCGATGTCCCTTCAACAGAAGCTGGTGATCAGCTTTTTTTTCTCCTCACGCTGTTAGCGTGAGACAAAAAAGACGATTACCAATTTTCTGTTTACATCACGTGATCAGCTGTCATTGGCTGACAGCTGATCACGTGGTAAGGGGCCGGGATCGACCCCTTACTCCGATCTGTGATCACCCGAGTCTCATTGACTCGGGTGATCACAGCACGCGCAAAGGAGAGGACGTCTATTGACGGCTTCCCAGCAAAGCAGATCCGCGCTGTAGCCATCATTTGGCTATAGCGCGGATCTGAAAGGGTTAATACAAGAGCAATTAGAGGGCACTGCTTATAAGAGGTTACAATCTACAATTAATCAAATTGTTTAATCAGTACAAATACAACACATGACATCACTTCCAAATTTTTATTCTGTTGTATGAGAATTGACGTAAACTCTTCATTTTCTATATGAGATTAGCATGCAAAAAAAAAACAAAACAGATAATTATTCATCCGATAACCTCATCTTGTGTACCAGGCTTAAAGTGGATGTAAACCCGAGTCATGTAATTTGAGCTGGGCACATATATCTGCAGTGTTTTGTTATCTCTCTTCAAAGCACTACGTCCTGTAGCTGTCTCCTGCTCCATTCTTCTGTTATCAGCCTGATAACTTCTGCCAAGTTCTCCATCACGTATGATAAAAGCAGTCAGAGTTTTCTGTTGGGGTGGATGCGATAAATAGATTAGCAGAGCCCTGAACTATTCAACAGTCAGCTCTGAAAGTGTCTACCTATGAGGAGAGGGGGTGTGTGCCTTTCCTCCAATCAGCTGTCTTGGGTGTATGCCCAGGCTTTGACTGCAGTGCCTACCAGGAAGAGAAAATCTCCTAACAGGATCTGAACTAGCTACAATAACAAATTGAAGCCAAACTCCAGCTCACACTTTATAAACCGTTACAGCAACAGTTTTGTGCCTTTTGGTATAAAGTTTTTACATAAATAAAGTTGATCATTGTAAGCACCCCTGTCAGTGGTAAATGGTTTGTCTCACCCCTCTGCTACATCTGGAAGAGAGCTAGTTATTTTGAAAAACAAGAGACTTATTGGCTGCAATACCAGATGAAAATAGAAGAAAGAAAGCCTAAAAAAGAAAACGAATGCAGCCATCACATCTAAGAAGCTGCAATATATTAAATTCTTGCTTTTTGTTTTGATACCGCTTTAATTTGTAACAAATCAGGTATGCCCTTGTGATAACTTAGTGGTTTGTTGACAAAAGATACAGGCTTAGTGGATTACTTTCATTCAAACTTCTCTCTATTGTGTCCATAAGAAAAGATAATATCCGCAACCTTGGAGCTCTCCAGAAAGGGGAATTCTAGGGTACAATTCTATAAACTAGAAATAAAATGCATCGGCATCATGTAAAATCTTTATTTAGCCTTAAGATAAAATAAAAACACTAATGTGCAACCAAAATAAAAATTCAATGAGTGGCTGCCAACATTGAGAGTGTTCCCACACAGTAATGAGTAAATATAAAGATGATAATGTGGCGCTTACTCGATAAGGGAAACCAACATAAAGTGCAAATACATCGTAAAACGTGATAAATCAGTACACATCAACGGTGACAAAAAGGGTGATGAAAAACATGTGCAAAAGTTGAAAACACAAAACTGTATATAGAAGGCAATAATAGGCTTAAGAACAATAACGTGGTCAGTCCAAAAAAGTAAATCCAAAAAATAAAATGAATAAAGTGCTTGTGCAAAAATACTTGGTGATAAATGTAACATCAAGTGTAAAAAGTTCAGTTCATTTAGGCTGCTTTCACACTGAAGCCGCGTTGGCGGTAAAGCACTGCTCGTTTTAGCGGCGCTTTACCGTCCTTTTAGTGGCACTTTTTCGGGCGCTAGCGGGGCGCTGTTAACCCCCCGCTAGCGGCCAAAAAAAGGGTTAAAAACGCTTCCGAACTGCTGCCCATTCATTCCAATGTGCAGGGGCGATGTAGGAGTGGTGTTCACACCACTCCTACACCGCCCCAAAGATGCTGCTTGCAGGACTGCCTCAGTGTGAAAGGGGTCTATGTGATAATAGCTTCCACCATCCGTAGTACACCAATAGTGTGCCCCAGTCTCTCACCTCAAATTAAGACTCCTACAGGTCTAGTAACGCGTTTGTTGTTAAATATCCTTGATGGGCAAAACAGCAGACTCCTTTCCTTGGAGCATCCAGCCAGATAAGGTATATTCCAATTGTTGGGAAGGAAACTTTTTTATCCTCTTTGATGTCCTCCACTCTCCTCCATTCAAAGCTCACATAGAATAGCAAGAGATCTCCATAGTGCAGTAATCAAATAAAAGTAGTTTATTGAGCAGCAGCAAACTTACATATAAAAACGCAGTGTTCAACCTCACATAAATCGGAGACTTCTGGTCACGGCCGCGACCGGAAGTGACATCACCCGGCTCCTCCCGATGCGTTGCGTCACAGATCACGTGACTTTATCAATTCACATCTGTGATGCAATGCATCGGTAGGAGCCGGGTGATGTCACTTCCGGTCGCGGCCGGAGAGTGGAGGACATTAAAGAGGATCATTTACAGAGGAGTTTCCTTCCCAACAATAGGAATATACCTTATCTGGCTGGATGCTCCAAGGAATCTATTTGCCTTTAGTAAATCAACCTTCTCTTATGCGTTAGCAAGGTGCATTGGGGTGCCAATAAAAATGGCACCACACACACCTGCAAAAGGGACAAGCAATCTTTGTGCGTTGCAGGAATGTGTACAATTTAGCGCATGTTCCTGCAACACACAAATATGGTTAGGGAACAAAATCGAGGTTGGATCTGGTTACAGACAGTGGCGGCTGGTGGGTTCTTCTTTTTGGGGGGCAGCAAACAAAGAACCCCCCCTGGCAGCGTGGCACGGCACTGAAACAGCAGCCCCCCAGGCAGTCCGGTACTTACCAGCGGCGGCTCCGATGTCTGCTCCTCCAGCTTCCTCCACCGTGTGTCTCCTCTTCCGCCAAAGCACTAGGCATCCAATAGGATTACCTGACGCTTTGGCCAATTGAGAAACAGGTCTCACAGACCTGCCTCCTGATTGTCAGGGAGGAACTTTAGTGTGAAAATAGCGAAAATTAATTCGCTATGACCACACAACTGGGTGGCCTCGGAGCGCAATGCTTTGCGCTCCGAGGCCACCCTTTTTTGAAGCCTATTAGAGCCTCTTGCTCTAATCAGGTGCTTCGAAAAAAAAACACCCACCCCACATTGAAATCCATGGTCCGGCTCCACCGATATGTAGATCAGGGAGCCGGACGCAAGAATAGGGGAGGCCACGCTCGTGCGCCCTCTATGGATGGGCCGCCACTGGTTACAGAGAAGCCCTGATCCCCCTCTGAGGTCCCCCATCAGCGCTTTTGGCTCCCCCTGCCTTCAGAGGGCCCCTATAGCAAGGTAAAAAAACTTCTGTCTTCAGAATCACTTAAAGTGATTCTTATGCCGCGTACACACGAGCGGACTTTATGGCAGACTTTGCCCGGCGGACGGGATTTCGTCGGACAATTCGATCGTGTGTGGGCTCCAGCGGACTTTGTTTTCTCAAAAGTTGGACGGACTTAGATTTGAAACATGTTTTAAATCAATCCGTCAAAATCGAGTCCGGTCGAAAAGTCCGCTTGTCTGTATGCTAGTTCGATGGACAAAAAGCCACGCTAGGGCAGCTATTGGCTACTGGCTATGAACTTCCTTGTTTTAGTCCGGTCGTACGTCATCACATACGAATTCGACGGACTTTGGTGGATTGCGTGTAGGCAAGTCCGTTCATTCAGAAAGTCCGTCGTAAAGTCCACCGGGCAAAGTCTGCCGTAAAGTCCGACCGTGTGTACGCGGCATTAGGCCTCTTGCACACTTCAGCTTGAAAAAGCTCAGTACAGCTTATTTTTTTTGAGCTAAAAAAAAATATTACTATAATGTTATACTTAACAGCTCTGTGCAATGGTTTTGCACAGAGCAGCCCTGATCCTCTTCTTTTTGGGTCCCCCGCCGGCAATGTACGCTCCTCCCCACTGCCGACTGCCCTCAATAGCTAGCCTCTTCTTATAGGGGCACTCGACCAGGCTCACTCCCGAGCCACGATCATGTGACTGGACATCGTCCATTCACACACAGAGCGTGTCTCGGCCCAGCCCCCCCGCTCTCTCCTGATTGGCTCACTGACTGTGATTGACAGAGGCAGGAGCCAATGGCTTTATTCATTAAGGTAAAAAGACTTCTGCCTTTAGAACCACTTTAAATCACTTCCTTCTCCTGTCCAGGACTATGTGTCCCATGAGGCATTGCTCCTCACACATTCACATTCACAAGTTCTCAAGCACTTACTGACATGTACAGATGGTGTACTGAGCTGTATGTGTGCTGCACTGTGTATACTGACATGTATGGACGGTGTATTGAGCTGTATGTCTGCTGCACTGTGTATACTGACATGTATGGATGGTGTACTGAGCTGTATGTGTGCTGCACTGTGTATACTGACATGTATGGACGGTGTATTGAGCTGTATGTGTGCTGCACTGTGTATACTGACATGTATGGACGGTGTACTGAGCTGTATGTGTGCTGCACTGTGTATACTGACATGTATGGACGGTGTACTGAGCTGTATGTGTGCTGCACTGTGTATACTGACATGTATGGACGGTGTACTGAGCTGTATGTGTGCTGCACTGTGTATACTGACATGTATGGACGGTGTACTGAGCTGTATGTCTGCTGCACTGTGTATACTGACATGTATGGACGGTGTACTGAGCTGTATATGCGTTGCACTGTGTATACTGACATGTATGGACGGTGTACTGAGCTGTATATGCATTGCACTGTGTATACTGACATGTATGGACAGTGTATTGAGCTGTATATGTGCTGCACTGTGTATACTGACATGTATGGACGGTGTACTGAGCTGTATGTGTACTGCACTGTGTATACTGACATGTATGAATGGTGTACTGAGCTGTATGTGTGCTGCACTGTGTATACTGACATGTATGGATGGTGTACTGAGCTGTATATGCGTTGCACTGTGTATACTGACATGTATGGACGGTGTACTGAGCTGTATGTGTGCTGCACTGTGTATACTGACATGTAAGGACGGTGTACTGAGCTGTATGTGTGCTGCACTGTGTATACTGACATGTATGGACGGTGTACTGAGCTGTATATGCGTTGCACTGTGTATACTGACATGTATGGACGGTGTACTGAGCTGTATATGCGTTGCACTGTGTATACTGACATGTATGGACGGTGTACTGAGCTGTATGTGTGCTGCACTGTGTATACTGACATGTAAGGACGGTGTACTGAGCTGTATGTGTGCTGCACTGTGTATACTGACATGTATGGACGGTGTACTGAGCTGTATGTGTGCTGCACTGTGTATACTGACATGTATGGACGGTGTACTGAGCTGTATGTGTGCTGCACTGTGTATACTGACATGTATGGACGGTGTACTGAGCTGTATATGCGTTGCACTGTATACAAGTAAACAAATAATGTAGGCCAACTAATCTATTATGAAAACAGTTAACAAGTATTTTATTTTCATAATCGATTATGTCGATTAGTTGTTTCAGCCCTGGTTCTACATGTCCTCCTCGATGTAAAACTAAGAAAAAGGCTTTGGCCGGACATGCACCTTAGTGAATCCATCAAGGGAACATCAAATTAAAATGAGCTCTAATGTGTACACAGTACAGTAAAACCTTGGTTTGAGAATAACTTGGTTTGAGAGCGTTTTGCAAGACAAGCAAAATTTTTTAATACATTTTGACTTGATATACAAGTAGCGTCATGTCACAAATGAGTATAAAAGAGAAGAGAGGCGCCTCTAAGTGTAGCAATATGGTTACCTTTAATGAAGGTACATTTGTCAACTCATATGGTTGATTAAAAGAGGCTGATCTAAGTATGCAGGCATCCGGGGTAAAGCTGTCCACATAGACCATCCTCCTCAACACCATCAACGTCATCCCTTCCACACTGCGCTCCGCGAGCGCTTCAATCGCTCTACTGCAGGGTAGTCTTCCCGGTCACGATTGCAGACTGACAGTGGTGAGCGCCGGCGGTGCGGAGGACGGTCTCTGTGGACGGATTTACCCCGGATTCCTGCATACTTTGATGAGCCTGTTTTAATCATCAACCATGTGAGTTGCTAAATGTTGTACCTTCATTAAATGTAACCATATTGCTACACTTAGAGGCGCCTCTCTTCTCTTCTATACTCTGTAGCTCCTGCTGGATTTTGCTTCTGATCCCCTTGTGGAGGCTGCAATTTGTGGTTGGGCGTTTTATGGTTACACAACCTGGTCACATTGCTATAATCTTTCTATATAGACTATAAACTGAAGGACTTATGAATAAATGGTTGTGGAACGAATGATTTGAGTTTCCATTATTTCGTATGGGGAAATTTGCTTTGGATTACAAGCATATTTCTGGAACGAATTATGCTCGCAATCCAAGGTTTTATTGTACTAAGGAAAAATCTGAGTGAGTTCAGGGAGAATGTACAAACTCCATGTACGTGTTGTGAACACTGGACCCCTGCGCTGCAAAGCAAAACCTCCAGGCACACGGCAGGGGCAGCATTCAGGCCGGCTAGGCGATCGGTGTAATCTTTCATCTGCAGTCAGCTCACACAACTGCAAACAATATGTTTGGATGGATATCAAACCCGAATTGTCAAACGTCTGTCTTGTCAGGCAGAGAGATGAAAGAGACGAGAGAGTGAATAGGTGCTGAATTATTCATCCTACAAAATGCATACTGTAGGGGTATTTTGCTTGGTACTAAACAATTGGCCTTACTGTAATGCTCTTGGCTGCGGGAGAGACGGTCACTGGATTTTATGCCTCCAGTTTATATTACAGAACGTTTTCTATGGTTTCTAACAGAAGAGCTGTTTAGTTATATAACCTATGAAAACAACACAAACCTGTCCTTAGGCAGCCCATAGATGATTCATTTATGTTGAACAAAAAAAAAAAACTCGATTCCTCTTGCTGTGCCTTCGTATTCTGACAGTGGTGATACTTCCCCATCATCAGAATACACTGATCAGCACTGCCACCTATAGCCGGCTGCGCTGATCGAGCGGAAATCTTCCAACAGGGTGGTTGTGCAGAAGTTGACTGGTAGAGCGACTCCTGTACAACCACCCTACCCAAACATAGATTGAAATTTGTCCGATCTCTGATGTAGAGTGGCATTGTTGATCTTCCTTTAAAAAAGCCTGATTGATTAGGCTTTAAAATAGCTGTGCCACAAAAAATAAATAAAACAAGTTAAAACCACCAGCCTATAAAAGCCATTATTATTACTTACAGTCCTTCTGCATATGACTCCAATCTTCAGTCTCTTGCAGAGTTATACCTGCCTAATATCTTCTGCATCCGACACTTCCGGGTCTGTAGCACACTGTGGTTCTACCCGCTGGCTGCTGCCTCACTACAGTGTCCCTTCAGAGTAGCTTTAAGAGATAATGTCGATGGGCGTTCTTTTAACCACCTCATTACCACACTATAGCTGAAAGATGGCTACAGCGCGGCTCTTTAGTTCTGGGAGGGTGTCCATGGACGTCCTCCAAGAAGCGCTCGCCCCTTGGGGCGTGCATCGGGCACGCTGTGTGACAGATTGCGGTAAAGGGTCAATCACAGCGGCCCTTTATCATTTGATCAGCTGTGTCCAATCAAGGCTGATCACAAGTAAACCGACTTGCCAGTTATTGGCAGTCCTTTCCTCACACGCTGTCTCTGTGTAAGGAAAGGAAAGCCGATAACTGGCAAAGCTGTGAGCACATTGTATACACTGATAATCAGGGAGGCCCCATCAGTGCAGATCAGTGCTGCCTAACATTTCTAATCACTGCCCATCAGTGCAGTATCATCAGTGCAGTATTATCAGTGAAGTATCATCAGTGCCCATCAGTGCAGTATTACCAATGAAGTATCATCAGTGCCCATCAGTGCAGTATCATCAGTGCAGTATTATCAGTGCAGTATCATCACTGCCCATCAGTGCCCATCAGTGCAGTATCATCAGTGCCCATCAGTGCAGTATCATCACTGCCCATCAGTGCAGTATCATCAGTGCCCATCAGTGCAGTATCATCAGTGCAGTATCATCACTGTCCATCAGTGCAGTATTATCAGTGCCCATCAGTGCAATATCATCAAGCACTTTTCTAAACGCCGGTACCGCGTTTAGCCGCATTTGTGTTTATAAGTGTTTTTAATGGAACCCTATTTTTTGGACCAGAAAACACAGAGAATGACAGCAGAAAATGACATTTTGCGACCCGACTTTGGGGCCCCATATCTCGGGACCACTTGGTGCTCCCAGCACCAAGTGGCCCGAGATACGGGGCCCCAAAATCGGGTCGCAAAATGTCAAGCACTTTTCTGCAGCAGAGAATGACATTTTGCGACCCGACTTTGGGGCCCCATATCTTTAAGCCACTTTGTGCCAGGAACCTCAAATCTGATATACAAGCACAGTGGAACTGGCACTACAACATATCCAAATATGGGGTTCCTAGCACCAAGTGGCCCCGAGATACGGGGCCCCAAAATCAGGTCGCAAAATGTCAAGCACTTTTCTGCAGCAGAGAATGACATTTTGCGACCTGAATTTGGGGCCCCATATCTTGGAGCCACTTAGTGCCAGAAACCCCAAATCTGACATACAAGCACAGTGGAACTGGCACTACAACATATCCAAATTTGGGGTTCCTATCATCAAGTGGCCCTGAGATACAGGGCCCAAAAATGTCATTCTCTGCAGACGCTTCTAGACGCAAACGCGGTAAAACGCTGCTAAACGCGGCATGCAAAATGGGCGTTTCTAAACGCCAGTTTCAGCTTTTAAAAACGTGTTCAGCAGAGTTTGCACCGGCGTCTCGTGTGCATGAAGCCTAATTCTCATACCATTCCCTGTAAAGCATTTTGCTGTGAAAGAGGTAATTACTGTATCCGTGTTGTTTTTTTTCCCCTGGTGCAGTCAACATATGTTTCTATTTCCCTCTATTTCTTTTGTGTTGAGTGGCTATTGTTCTTCTCTTGTTTCCTTTAGTCTATGGGACAACATAATAGACTTGCACAAACTGAGATTATCGGCAGGAAAACAAAAATAGCCTTGTTGAGTAATGGAATCGGGTATCTCTGGCACTATAGAATAAACTGTGAACAATAAATCAGTGGCGGCATTTCATCTGTCTGCTCTCCTTATCGCTTTGTATGCTATTAGATCCACAGAGGAGGGGACTTCATACTCCGAGGATATTGTAAAATAGGTTTACCTATAATACAAATATACCTTATACTTACATTACAACTATAACAACTATGTTAGGTAACATTTATTTTTTTCCCCAATCAGCTGCCACATGTATGCCAGGCTCTTATACTGTACAGTACTATTTAAAATAGTAAATAGGATTAAAATAAATAATAAAAAAAAAAAGACTGGCCAATGTTCACATTCATTAAAAATCTACAGACTGTACATAGCCATAGACATGAGACATGTTATTGTATTAAATATAGTGATTTGTAGATTAGCCACTCTACTGAACAAGCCCTTTATAGAGGGGTCCTTAAACTTTGTAAACAAAAGGCTAGTTTAATGTCCTTCAGATTTTAGGAAGGGGCAGAGTGTAAGGCCCCTTTCACACGGCTTTCCGATCAGGTCCACCTGAACAGTTTTTCAGCCGGACCTGATTGGATGCTCCATTCACCCCGATCCGATCCAAACCTGTCTGTAAAATCCAGACGGATCGAGACCCTATTTTCTATCCGTCTGGTGGATCGGATCGGATGGGATGAACACAGACAGGTGGTCCGTTTTCATCTGATCTCCCCATAGAGGACAGTGGGGCTCTGACAGGTCCACCTCTGCACACTGAGCGAAGACGGACTTGTCATCCGCTTACTCAGCGGGCATCAACAGGGGAATCCCCTGCTGAGCAAAGCGGAGTCCACCGGGTGGAAATCCCGTGTGCAAGGATCCTTAAATGGAAGAGAGAAGGAAATGGCCCAGCATCAGTGGAAGCCAACAACCCCCCTGGCTCAGTGGTCAGCATTAGTCCTCCTTCCACTGACCACAGGCTCTAGGTAGTTTCTTTTTTTACTAATGCCCCATCTTTGGTGTCAGTGGGAGGAACTAGGCCCATTGTTAGTGTCAGTGGGAGCAATTGGTCCATTGTTGGTGTCAGTATGGGAGGAATTGTGCCTATTGTCGGTATCAGTGGAGGGAATTGTGCCCATTGTTGGTGTCAATGGGAGGAATAGTGCCCCAAGTCTAATTAAAGGCAAGAAAAGGATCACATATGGCCTGCTGACCACTGCTTTACTGTCATACTGTTGTCCAGCTCAAAGGGTAACTCCACTTTCATGAGAAAAAAATGCAATTAAAAAAAAATGAAAATAGCGTATACAATTGCTATACAAGTTCTGTTGTAATTAAATGTTAATAAAAAATTTGCTTTTGTTTTCAATCTGCAGCACTGTAATTTTTTGCAAAATGAAATGCAATATGGCAACCTGGAGATGTTCTGTACACAGATGGTGTACAGAATGCCCCCCAGAAATGTAATTTCCTGCTTGTGTGATTGGCTGACTGATTTTCCCAGAAGTCTACACTAAGATACAGGGTCAGATTTTAAACTTCCCCTGGAACAAAAATCTCATTTTTGATGAGATAGTCCCAAAGGGAAATCACATTTTAAGCGGTGCACACCCTGCCACTTTTCTCATTAGAGCCCTGCAACTGCAGCAGCTGATTGATAATTATATAACCACTCCCATTAGATTCACATGGACACAGGGAAAGAAACCGTTATTTCTTCAGAATAACAAAAGGTAGGAATCTGCAACAAAGTTTGTTAAAGAAGTTTTAAAGGCAAAAGTTTTTTTATCTTAATGCTTAAGCATTAGGATAAAAAACCTTCTGTGTGCAGCAGCGCACCTAATACCTACCTGAGCCCCATCTCGATCCAGCAATATTGCACAAGAGACACGGCTGTCCCGGACTCTCTTTCCTGACTGGCTGAGACAACGTATGTTGGTGATATACATGGATTGTTACCATGCACCTTTTATGATGTATTAGACTATTGTGTTTTATATAATCTTCGTATTAATAAAAACTGTATATTTTTTACTTTAAATCTTGAGCAAATGCTATTTAAGTTTGTACTGAAATAGTCCTTCTTCATGTTTCCTTTCTCCCCCTTTTTCCTGGCTGAGACACACAGCGGGCGCCATTGGCTCCTGCTGCTGTCAATCAAAGTCAATGAGCCAATGAGTAAAGAGAGGGGGCGGGGCCGAGCCACGGCTCTGTGTCTGAATGGACACACAGAGAAGCGGCTCGGCTTGGGTGCTCCCATAGCAAGCTGCTTGCTGTGGGGGCACTCGGTAGAAGAGAGGGGCCAGGAGCACCGGCAAGGGACCTGAGAAGAGGAGGATCTGGGCTGCTCTGTGCAAAAACACTACACAGAGCAGGTGTATAAGTATAACATGTTTGTTATTTTTAAACAAACAAAAAAAAAACAACAAGACTTTAGTATCACTTTAATATCCCTGCAATGTACATGGATCACCCAGAGGGGAATGTTTTATTTCTCAACAAAAGTAGAGTTAGCCCTGGTTGCCACTGCTGAGACAAGTCACGCCTCATTAATGGCAATGGAACTGTTCTAATCGATGCGACTCAAGTTGCTCCGACTTAGAAAGTGGTTCCTGCACTACTTTGGTGCGACTTCATCACGACCTGCATTGACTTCTGTAAAAGAAATCGTATGCAAGCCACGATGAGATCACGCAGGGATGTCGGCTTCAGGGTCGCGCTGGTGTGAACTGGCACTTAGGGTCGGTTCACACTGGGGCGACTTGGGATCCGACTTGTACGCCCTCAAGTCGCCCCAAGTCGCCCCAAGTCGCTTTGTATTTAGATTAACATGGTAGGCAATGGGAGCGTCTTAATTGACACTACTGAAGTCGCTCCGACTTCAGAAAAGGTTCCTGTACTACTTCTATCCGACTTGTAGGCGACTTGTACCCATTCAACTCAATGTAAGTCGCCTGCAAGTCGGATCTCTCTGTAAAGTCAAGCGACTTTGCAGAGAAAACCCCTCCCTCCCCCCCTCCCTCCCAGAGAGGTGATTGGCCACAGGCAAAGTCGCCTGTCATGGAGGCGACTTCAAGTCGCCTCGTAATTTGCCGAAGTCGCGCTGAAGTCGCGCTAAAGTCGCGCTAAAGTCGCGCTGAAGCCGCGTTGAAGTCGCGGTACAAAGTCGCGCTAAAGTCGTGTTGCCCATGTGTGAACCGACCCTTACTGTTTAAAGACCTAAACCCAGGAACAAAAATGTAATATATTGCTACTTACCAGTCCTTAGATGCAGTGGCTGCATTTGTTTTTATTTGTCAGACTAAACATTTTATGCAAGTACAGAAAATACACATTGATCTTAGAGAGGTTTGTGCTGAAACCATTGAACACACTACCATGTACTTGCAGAGGCTCGGATTCTGGGCATTCTTTCCTACTGGTAACTATAGAGATCCAGCCATGATTGGAGCTGGCTGCATGTGTTGAATGCCAGGATAATAATTACCACCACTCAGCACATTTCATTTTAAATGCGACATGTTATTTGGAGCACCTTTGCCGGTTTTAATAATCAGGATGGTTTAGCCACAGTATCTGAAAAGAATGGTGTCATTTATTAAGCCCATTCTCAGAGTTCTACTTCTTTCGCTTATAACAGAAATGACAGGTTGTAGAAATGTTCTGTGTATCAGATGTCAGTCACTCTGTAATATTGATTTTACCGTCTCCAGTACAGAGCACGGAGTCAGCCCGGACCCGGACCCTGCAGGGCGCTGTGGGGATGACAAAATGTTCCCAGTTCACCCTTCGGGGTGACTGATGAATGAAGTGCTAATAATCTGAATGATCTATAGGTTTTCTGAGAATACTATCTGTTTTGTAGTATCTACCTTCTGTTATCTGTATTCTGTACATCCTGACACTTGAGATATTTGGGAGATATGACATTGAAATGTGTCTAAGCCCCTATTTGTTTCAGATGTCAGCGTGGTGAGGGGCTACAGCAGGGGTGCTCAACCTTTTGAAGAGCAAGGGCCACCTAGGCTCCTTTGACACTTGTGAGACGACAAAGTCACGTGACTCGCACCGCAACTTTACAGTGCAACTTTGATGTGACTTTACATTCTCTGGACCAAAGTCGCATCAAAAGTCGGACCAAAGTAGTGCAGGAACTCTTTTCTGAAGTCTCTGTGACTTCAGTAGTATCAGTAGGGATGGCTCTCATAGACACACATTGAATTTCACATGTCCTGCAACTTGGGGTCTCACAAGTCAGATCCCAAGTCACAGAAGTGTGAAAGGAGCCGGAGGCGACTTCCATTGATTTCTATGAGTACAGGTCGCCTAGAAGTCGGATCAAAGTAGTACAGGGACCTTTTCTGAAGTCGGAGCGACTTCAGTAGTGTCAATTAAGACGCTCTCATTCACTGTAATGCAAATCTCTTCTTGGGGCAACTTGGGGGGACTTGAGGGCTTACAAGTCGGATCCCAAGTCGTCCTAGTGTGAACCGACCCTTAAAGTGATTGTTTTTTTTTCCGTTGTTGTTTAGGTAAAAATAACAAACATTTTATATTTACCTGCCCTGTGTAGTGGTTTTGCGCAATGGCGTCACTAGGGGGGGGCCAGAGGGGGCCCTGACACCCCCCCCAACATTATGCTGTGCCCCACCACAGCATAATGTTTTTACTCGGCTGCCAATGGCGCCGGTTTTAAAAAGATACACAGTATTCATAATCGCCGTTTTCGGCGATCTGAATACTGTAAAGTGCAAAGGTCTTTTAGACCCCCGATCCCTCCATAAAGAGTACCTGTCACCACCTATTACTGTCACGAGGGATGTTTACATTCTTTGTGACAGCAATAAAAGTGATCAAAAAATTATTTTTTAAACACAATTTATAAAAATAAATAAAATAAATAAGAAAAAATTTTAAAGCGCCCCCGTCCCCATGAGCTTGTGCAGCAAAGAAAACGCATACGGAAGTCGCGTCCGCATATGTAAACGGTGTTCAAATCACACATGTAAGGTATCGCCGCGATCGTCAGAGCGAGAGCAATAATTCTAGCATTAGACCTCCTCTGTAACTCTAACCTGGTAACCGTAAAAAAAATTTAAAACATCGCCTGTGGAAATTCTTAGGTACTGTAGTTTGTCGCCATTCGTGTGTGCAATTATAAAGCTTGACATGTTTGGTATATATTTACTCGGCATAACATCATCTTTCACATTATACAAAAAAATTGGGGTAACTTTACTATTTGGATTTTTTAAAATTCATGAAAGTGTCCCTTTTCCCAAAAATTTGCGTTTAAAACACCGCTGCACAAATACCGTGTGATATAAAATATTGCAACAATCGCCATTTTATTCTCTAGATTCTCTGCTAAAAAAAAATATATAATGCTTGGGGGTTCTAAGTAATTTTCTAGCAAAAAATACGGATTTTAACTTGTAAACACCAAATTTCAAAAATAGGCTTAGTCATGAAAGGGTTATTGCATAGAATGCATTAAGATAAAAAACCTTCTGCCTTTACAACCACTTTAAAGTGGTTGTATACCCGCACAAAAGTTTTTTAAAAAAAAAAACCTGTAAGGCAAAAGGCATAATGAGCTAGTATGCAACAGATACTAGCTCATTATGAAATACTTACCTTAGAACAAGGCGTCGGCAGCTATTCCCAGTCACCGCTGAGGGAGCTGACATTTCCCCTTGGCGTGTCTTCCGGGTTCGGTGCTCCGCCGCTGTGAGTGGCCGGAGCCGCGATGTCGTCACTCCCGCGCATGCACGTAGGAGACTTCTTTCCAGCAAGGTCTGGCAGCGTCTGGTAAGACGTATAGATGCCTCTCACCAGCGAAGTAAATGATGTAACCACCGATGCAGACACCTCTCATCAGCAATGTAGCCAGACGGGGTTTATAAGTGAAGGAGAAAAGAAAAGAACTCCTCATAGCGTAACTTGTAGCCATTTATTCATAAACATTTGTTCCAGTAAAAAAAGCACATAAAATGGAGCCAATATGCCAAGCTGCATTCCACCTGCGCTCCAGCACAGTGACCTATTGCGTAAACCGACACATTTCATCAGCATGTCTGACGTCATAAGGGGCCATGTGATCGGACCCGTCACTTCCTCTGACATAATTTATACAGTCATAGTGAATTGGATATCCAATCCACTCCAATCCTCACCAACAACTCCAAATAAGGGGTAATTTCAATTTTTTTACAGTACAGGTGCAATTATGTTATTTTTGCAAGACTTGGAATTCTCCTCCAGTTTCTTTTACAAAAACCAGACCAAAGCAATTTTTATTCTTATTGGTTGTTTCTGTACAAAGTTTGCATTGTTCAGTTTTCCTTATTTTGCACCATTATACTAAATAAGCTGATAGCTTTTGCTACATGAACTGTATACTCTTGAGTGCAAAATATGTTTTATTTGCAAATCCAAAGGCACAAGGAAAACTCTGGGCTGGTTTACACCTAAGTTCCACATTCCTGTGAGATTTAGTGCAGTGCGATTTTCATGAATGGGCTGAAATCACATTGGATTGCACCAAAAGTAGTACATGCACTATTAAAAACACACTGCAACCGGATCGCATTGTACTGCAGTACCATACAATACAGTGCAGATAAATGCACTGCATTTTCAATCTGCGTTTGGAGTGTCATTAGGAATACATTGACACCAGCAGCAGATCGAACACCCAGTGCGTTGTGAATGCTGTTTGGAAAACGTGCATGGAACGTGGGTCTCCCGCATTGTATTCTAGTGTGAATGCGCCCTAAATGATATATAGCCCTTAAAGATGGTAAAAACGAGGCCTCACCTAGAAAAGGGACTTTTTATGCCTAGCAGCCAGCTGGATTCCACTGACCATTTTCCAAGTACATTAAAAAAAAAAAAAATGAAACAACCATATAATTTCCATGGTAACATAGTAATTTCTTTAATTTAGCTTTTGATGCATAAGAACAGACTGGACTAATTTATTATACCAGGAGCAGAGGGTTATTAGGTCAGCTTGCCATGGTCACTAAGCAAGCTTTAACTTTCATGTTTTGCTGTAAGATTGACTATTAAACATGAAGTCTGCAGTATGTACACAGCCCCTTTTAAATAGATTTTTTTTCTCTAAAGCTGGCCACACATGGATCCAAATTCGGCCGGCTCAGCACAGACCGATCCACTTCTATACAATCACCCTGTCGGATTTGTGCCACTCAATCAATGCTGCAGACTATAGCCGGCTGTGCTGATTGGTGTATTTTGACGGCGGAGAAGTCTCCCCAATGTCGGAATACAATAGATCAGCGGGAGTGATTCCCCCATCCATCTCGAATGTGTAAGTGGGGGAAACCATGTTGAACAAAAAAACAAAGGATCATCTATAGCCAACCTATGTCAGTCTTATCGGATCTCATCTATCAGATTGTCTGGGGGAAAAATAGTTGCCCATAGCAATTAGATAATTTTTTTTATTGTTGAATCTGAACAGGAAAAATGAGAGAACTTGACTGGTTAGTGATGTGTGAAGCTGATTATATAGACTGAAGGGCGCTGGAAGTAATTGGGTGATCATTTGTGTTTTGGCCGATGGACAAGAGGCATCCTATAGACACCTGTGGCTTATACCCATGGGTGCTGTGGCTTATATCCATGGGTGCTGTGGCTTATACCCACGAGTGCTGTGGCTTATACCCACGGGTGCTGTGGCTTATACCCACGGGTGCTGTGGCTTATACCCACGGGTGCTGTGGCTTATACCCACGGGTGCTGTGGCTTATACCCATAGGTGCTGCATACAATAGCCAGATAACGTTATCTAATCTGTTCTCCATGATGTCTTTCAGCCAGCGGTTTCCTTAGGTGCCCCATAGGTGTGATCGGACATCTGCTATAGTCTATGGGCATGTTTACATGGGCAACTTTAGAAACTTGTACTATAGACTGGAGCTGCTTTGATTGCATGCCTCACATAAAATAATTTCTTAGGGTAGAGAAACCAAATCATTCTCTTGAATTGTCATATTCAGTGCCCTATTTTCTTCTCTATATTTGTTTTTCTTCTTGATTGTTCCCGCCATAGGTTGCCTTATTATGCAGAAATAATTTCTTTAGCGTTGTAAATTGCTTTTTGTCTGGGGATGGCAAATTGTTTTCTTGTCTATAAATTGCTCTTGTCTGCTTGAATAAACAATGCTTACATTGCTCTCCCACTTGAACTACATGCAGATTAAATTTTATTTTTTTTCTTTTCATTTCTAGATATGAATATGGAATTTAACCCCTCTGATCATCCTCGGGCAAGCACAATCTTCCTCAGCAAATCCCAAACAGATGGTGTGAAAATTTTACTTGTTTTTCTATCAAGCATGGCTTTCTGCCTGTAAAATATAAAAAATTGGGCAAAAGAATTAAAGGTTATCTCCACCTTTAGCAACGTGTTACATGTTACACCCATATTCAGGGTGTAACATGTAGCTAAGCACCCCAACCCTCACCCCCTGAGCCCAGGGGAGCGGACAAGGGTTCTCCCTCCTCAGCCACTATCACATATAAAATTGGCACGGCTGTGCAGTTCTCCATCTGCACAGTTGCATAATTTATTCACAGAGATCTGTGAATGAAGAAACTACAAGTCCCGCCTGCCACTGCAGCAGATGGACTTGTAGTTCTCAGTGGACTTCAAATTCAGCTTCCTGCAGCACAGCAACTGAAAGCCCTACAGCGGTATGGGCAGAGAGCTATAGGAGCCTAACATTGCACCTACCATCCACTGATCGTGGTTTAAATACTTTGCAGGCTCCCGTGTAAAATAAATAAATAAATTCCACTTTATTTTACCTAAAAAAAATATGCTTTTATTATATTTTATTTAAAGGTGAACTTAGCCTTTAAAGTAGATTTTAGCAAATACTAAAATTGATAATGGAGCCTTAAAGTGGACCTAAAGGCAAAACATTTTTCTTTAGTTTTGGATAGAGGGGTGATAGGTTAGAACACCTGTCAGTTTTTACTGCTGTCCGCGTCCTCTTTGAGGAGATTCACCCTCTCTATTTGTCCTGTTTACCATTATCATTGAAAGTGAAAGTTAAAGAAAATCCCAAATTTTGGTTTGTCCCCAGAAAAGTAATAGAGGGGACATCTTACAATGGGGACAACACTAGTCCTGGTGACCTGGGGGTCCCTAAGTGATTCCTTTTTTTAAAAATTTTAATCTCACTTCCTGTTTGGTTATAAGACAGGGAGTGAAGAGAAATCTCCGCGATGGGACACAGATGGCGAAAAAAAAATCTGACAGGGGTTATAACCCTTCCTTGCTCTATCCAAAATGAAAAAAACATTTTTGCCTATAGTTAGACTTTAAAAGCAACATAAAAATAAGCAACTGAAAACAAAAATGGTGTCTCTCATTGTATTCTATAATATACATAGTTGTGTCGCAATGGAGGAGATTTACTAAAACTGGAGCACACAGAATCTGGTGCAGCAGTGCATATTAACCAATCGGCTTCAAAGTTTTATTGTGAAAGCTTCATTGAACAAGCTGAAGTTAGAAAGTGATTGGCTAGCATGCACAGATGCACCAGGTACTTCTGTGTACTCCAGTTTTAGTAAATCTCCCCCTCTCTTTTTGTTTCCACTGTCTTGCAGAGATAATAAAGTGTTTGCATAGCCAAAACTTTTTAGTTTTGGACAGAGTAGAGCAATATTTCTCCACCTTTTTTTATGCCAGAGAAAGCCTTGAAATGATTTTGGGTGCCAGAGAACCCCCGCTAAAATTAATTCATCGGTGGCTAGTGGAAATAATGCCCCTTACATTGGTGGTCAGTGAGAAGAATGCCCCCTTACAGTGGTGGTCAGAGTACCAGCCTTGCAATTGGCTAAAAATATCTTTAGTGTCATACCGCTGACTGGTGTTGGATCCACAAATATGTAGGTACCATCAGATGGAAGGTCAACCAGCCACAGCTGGAGGAACCCCAATTGAGAAGGACTGGAAGGGTGAACACCCCTGTAAGTTTTTTTTTTCCTTCTATCTGTGTCCCATTGGGGAGATTTCTCTTCCCTTACTGTCCTGGAGACTCAGCAGGAAGTAAGAGGAAATCTCTCTAAAGTGAGGAGGAGTTCCCTCCTAGACAGTTGTCATTGGAAAAGATGAATCCATTGGAAAAGGTGCACCCTCACCTCTTGTTCTGGTGACAACTGTAAAGGTTTTGAATTCCCATCACATTTTGTCCCATTGACAATGACCACCAGTAGTAAAAGAGAGGTGGAATCTTTCCAGTAAGGACACAGCTATAAAAACTTACCAGAGGTTCTACCACTTCTCCACTCTATGAATAAAGTTAAACATTCTGGCTGTACATACACTTTAAATGGTCAGTCTACCAGAACTGCGGTTTTAGTTATGGGTAGATTTTTGGGCAAGCTAAATCACACACCAGCCTACATCTTTCAGGGCTCCAGCTGTGGGCAGTGGAGGGGGTGATACTGTGCTGCTGGGTCTATCATTTATCATATACTTTATATGCAGAGGGAGACTTGAAACTTCCCTGTTCATAGTAGAAGAAGTCAAAAGGTAGGGCAAGGATGGGACTGCGTGTGAAAAGGTTTGGTCTGTCTGACCCAAATATTGAAAACCATAGAAGAAACACCTTGTACCAAAGGTAAGGTGAAAGACCCTCAGGGTCGTTAATAGACAGATCAAACCAAAAGTAAAAAAGTATAAATTTTATTACATAATGTCAATAACATACATATAAAAACAATACATTTAAAGCATGAGAGCCATAGTAAATACCCTGAATATTACAATTGTATAGATAGGTCACCATCCTGATGCAGAAAGGACTGGCGGCGATCGACACAGTGTATATAACACCTTACATGTTATGGTCTGAAAGTCCTTCTTCAGATGTTTTATGTTATTAATTCAGATAAGTATGAAATTTCTACAAGAGAAGGTATATAAGTAGGTCAATGTTAAATTTACTTATATACCTTCCCTTGTAGAAATTTCATACTTATCTGAATTAATAACATAAAACATCTGAAGAAGGACTTTCAGTCCGTAAAATGTAAGGTGTTATATACACTGTGTCGATCGCCGCCAGTCCTTTCTGCATCAGGATGGTGACCTATCTATACAATTGTAATATTCAGGGTATTTACTATGGCTCTCATGCTTTAAATGTATTGTTTTTATATGTATGTTATTGACATTTTGTAATAAAATTTATACTTTTTTACTGTTGGTTTGATCTGTCTATTAACGACCCTGCGGGTTCTTTCACCTTACCTTTGGTACAAGGGGTTTCTTCTATAGTAGAAGAAGTATAAATGGTTACGGGAGGCAGAATGCCCAGAGAAGCCAATCAGTGGCTTCCGCAAGGTTAAAAATCAGGTTCTAGCAGACTGACTATTTTACAACAAATGAAGCAGAACATGCCTTCGGTTTGGGGCCAAATACAATAACATCTAGGAATTGTGTGTTCTTTCTGCATATTTACTCCCCTTATAACTACACAGATGTTGTTTTAACTGTGCTTGACTCTGCTACTGCCAATCTAATGTTCTTGTTGTATTTTCACAGTGAGAGAAAAGCGAAAAAGCCTTTATATAAATCACGTAAGTAATAAATATTGGATTGTAATATGTTAATTGTTCCATTGCAATAACCATGTAGAACGGAATCTGTGGGCATATATATATGTAGTTTTGTCAGCTCCAATGGGGGTCTTTCACATCATGGATCAGTTGAACCGGGTCACCAGTACGGGATAATATAAAGGGTAAAGTTTAAAATCAATTCCTTAATTGTCAATAAAATACAAAGAGACCAACATGTTTCATGGGACAAAACCCATTGGATTCTTTGTATTGTATTACCAATAAAAGAATTGGCTTCTTTTTTACCCTCCACTGTGGCCTTATTCTACTGATCCATATACTGGATATGACAGCCTACTCCCCAGGTCATCTAGACACTTAACCACTTCCCCACGGCAGTACGTCATATGACATCATGTACATTGAGTGGGGATATCTGGATAATGCCTTCAGCTACAGGCCTCATCCAGAAATCATTTTTTTCCACCGGCGATTCTGTGCACCGTAAGAACAATCATGGCGGCAGTTCAGCTGCTTGATCGTTCTTACAGGCAGCAGGAGGGGGCGCTCCCACCGCCCACCGGTGCTTCTCCCAACTCACCCGTGCAATAGGTGAGCCAGAGAATAAATCTACCACCGGCGGAAGTTAGCCATAGAGATTTCTGAGGGACAGATGGTCCCCAGTCATCTCTATGACCCTCGGAGGCCCGGGCGTGACGTTATGACATCACGTCCGGGCCGGCGGAAGTAAACAAAGCCGAGGACACGGCGAGGAGAAATGTGGGGTCTTATTGACCTCACATCTCTCCATAAAGAGGACCTATCATGCACTATTCCTATTACAAGGGATGTTTACATTCCTTGTAATAGGAAAAAAAGTGATTAAAATTATTTTTTTTTTAAAAAGAAAGTGTAAAAATAAAAGTAAAATAAAGAATTAAAAAAAAAAGCGCCCCCGTCCCCGCGTGCTCACACACAGAAGCGAACGCATACATAAGTCGGTTAAACAGCGTTCAAATCATACATGTGAGGTATTGCTGCATGCGTTAGAGTAAAAGCAACAATTCTAGCCCAAGATCTCCTCTGTAACCCTAAATATGTAACCTGTAAAAAATTTTAAAGCGTCGCCTATGGAGATTTTTAAGTACTGAAGTTTGGCGCCATTCCATGAGTGTGCGCAATTTTAAAGCATGATATGTTGGGTATCACGGATGGGACAAGAAAGGGGCTGTCTGCTTCTTCTGTGACCATTTCTGGATGGATCAGACAGATGATGACTCTGGCCTATTCTGTCAGGGATCGTGTTCCTCCTTTCCCTGTTACGGCGCATTCTTCTCGGGCGCTTAGTGCTTGGGCCTTTCATCATCAGGCGTCCGTTGCACAAGTTTGCAAGGCGGCCACTTGGTCGTTGGTGTACACTTTCACAACGGTCTATGAAGTGGATGTGTTGCATCTGCGGATGCCTCTGTTGGCTGCAAGGTGTTGCAGGTGGCTGTTTAGAGGCTCTATTCCCTCTTGAAGGGGTATTGTTCAGGTTGGGCTCCAGTTTGTTCTGTTTTGAGCTCCTGTTACCTGGTTGGCTCTTGTGTGTGCCACTGCTTTGGGACGTCCCTATGGTTCTGAATAATGGAGCACTGTGTCTGTCAATAAACGAAAGAGAAAATGGGATTTTTTACTTTCCGTAAAATCCATTTCAGTTCATTGACAGACACAGCACCCACCCCTCTAAGGAGTTTTGATGCTTCTGACACTGCTTGTTACTAAACTGAAGGCCTATAGCAGAGAGGGGGGTGTATATCACCTAGGACTGCCCATGGGCGTAGCCAAGTCTTTTTTTGTGCCTAGTGTCCTACCCCTGTAGGGGGCGATATAACCCATTGGTTAGGAATAATGGAGCGCTGTGTCTGTCAATGAACTCAGAGAAATGGATTTTATGGTAAGTCAAAAATCCAGTTTTTTCTCCTTCATTGATGTGCACTGATGAGGCTGCACTGATGGGCACTGATAGGTGCACTGATGGGCACTAGTAGGTGACAATGATAGGTGGCACTGGTAGGTGACACTGATAGGCAGCACTGATGCAGAGGCACTGATTGGCAGCACTGATCGTCACTGATATTTGGCACTGGTGGGCATTGATAGGTGGCACTGATAGGCAGCACTGATTTTCACTGGTAGGTGGCACTGGTGGGCACGGGATGGGGCGGTGGTGGCTCTCCGTGTTTGGGACTAATGTCCCTCTGACAGAAGCCGGTGATCGGGTTTTTTTTACTCCTCGCGCTGTTAGCGTGAGGAAAAAAATTGCCAATTGCCAGCTCTGTTTACATCACGTGATCAGCTGTCATTGGCTGACAACTGATCACATGGTAAGGGGTCGGGATCGGCCCCTTACTCCGATGTGTGATCAGCTGAGTCTCAGACTCGCTCACCACAGAGCATGCAGGCAGCTCATGCACGGGAGGACATACATGGACGCCCTCCTAGCAATTTAGGCCCGCGCTGTAGCCGTCTTTTGGCTATAGCGTGGGCGTGAAGGGGTTAAAGCAGTATTAAACCCAAAAGCAAACTGTTATTATATTGCAGCTTACCAATCCTTAGATGTGATGGCTGCATTCATTTTCTTTTTTTAGGCTGGCTTTCTTCTATTTTTATCTGGTAATTCAGCCAGTAAGTCTGTTTTTCAAAAGCTCTCCAGCAGAATGTTTTCATTAACAGAGATGGGACAAACCATTTAAAACTGATAGGGGTGCTTACAATGATCAGTTATTCTTGATTTATGTAAAACCTTTATCCCAAAGGGAAAAAAACTACTTCTTAAGTATTACCTGGAGTTTGGCTTATATTTATTAGTGTATTTAAACCTGCTAGGGTATCTCCCTCCAGACTGGCAATGCTGCTGCCTGCTGGGCCCCTGTGCTCCTTCATCCAGAGTGGAGGCACTCTGATACAGGAGGGGTGTTACTGGCCAGATAATCAGTTGAAAACAAAGGGAAAAACTAAAAACAGAAAACTAATGCAGACGTCACATCTAATGATTGGTAAGCTGCAATAAATTACATTTTTGGTTTTGGGTTTTAATACCACTTTTATTTCCACTTAGAGAAGTATATAAAGATCCTTAAACTGTGTTTTAAAATTCAAAAGGAGTTGATATTAGTGCGTATGCTGCCGAGCATCTACAGCGATCAGCTTTTCCACAGCAAAGGCAATGAATGGCGGACGCACTAAATGAAGGTCAGATACAGAGGGCACATCTTTCATTTCCCAATACACTGAGATGAATGGCTCTGAGCTCCCTTATTAACCCCTGTCACGGCTGCTAAAAAATATACTGTTTTCATGGCAGTAAACATTGATGATAAGACTTCCACTGAAAGGAATTTGTAAGTATTTTTATGTAGAAATACAGATATGACTAGCTCATAAGAATAAATGTTGCCGTGTCATTAAAGCCTAACTGCAGGTTATTTCCGCACCCTCACCACTTTCAACTGGGGGCCTTCCCAGCAGTATACAAGTGAGAGACAGAATAACAACAAAAATATCCAGAAAAATGCATTTCAAAAAAGTTAGAAATTGATTTGCATTTTAACGAGTGAAATAAGTATTTGATCCCATACAGGTAACAAGCTGAGATTAGGAGTACTCTCTTAAAGGGAGTGCTTCTAATCTCAGCTTGTTACCTGTATAAAAGACCCCTGTCCATAGAAGCAATCAATCAGATTCCAATCTCTCCACCATGGCCAAAACCAAAGAGCTGTCCAAGCATGTCAGGGACAAGATTGTAGACCTACACAAGGCTGAAATGGGCTACAAGACCAAGCAGCTTGGTGAGAGGGTGACAACAGTTGGTACGATTATTTGCAAATGAAAGAAGCACAAAATAACCATCAATCTCCCTCGGTCTGGGGTTCCATGCAAGATCTCACCTTGTGGAGTTTCAATGATCATGAGAATGGTGAGGAATCAGCCCAGAACTACATGGGAGAATCTTGTCAATGATCTCAAGGCAGCTGGGAAGGACTGAAATCCTGCAGCGCCCACAATGTCCCCCTGCTCAAGAAAGCACATGTACAGCCCGTCTGAAGTTTGCTAATGAACATCTGAATGATTCAGAGGAGAATTGAGTGAAAGTGTTGTGGTCAGATGAGACCAAAATCAAGCTCTTTGGCATCAACTCAACTCACCGTGTTTGGAGGAGGAGGAGGAATGCTGCCTCCTGGAGGTAGAAACATTATGCTTTGGGGGTGTTTTTTTGCTAAGGGGACAGGATAACTTTACCGCTTCAAAGGGATGATGGATGGGGCCATATACCTTCAAATCTTGTGTGAGAACCTCCTTCCCTCAGCCAGGGCATTGAAAATTGCTAGTGGATGGGTATTCCAGCATGACAACGATCCAAAACACATGGAGAGGCCTAAGGAGAAGCACATTAAGATCCTGGAGTGGCCTAGCCAGTCTCCATACCTTAAACTCACAGATAATATGTGGAGGGAGCTGAAGGTTGAAGTTACCAAACGTCAGCCTCAAAACCTTAATGACTTGTAGAGGATCTGCAAAGAGGAGAGGAACCAAATTACTCCTGAGATGTGTGCAAACCTGGTGGCCAACTAAAAGAAATGTCTGACCTCTGTGATTGCCAACAAGGGTTTTGCCACCAAGTACTAAGTCATGTTTTGCAAAGAGGTCAAATACTTATTTCACTCATTAAAAATGCAAATCAATTTATAACTTTTTTGAAATGTGTTTTTCTGGATATTTTTGTTGTTATTCTGTTACTGTTAAAAATAAACCGAAAAATGTATAGACTGTTTATTTCTTTGTCAGTGGGCAAACGTACAAAATCAGCAAGGGATCAAATACTCTTTTCCCTCAGTGTGTGTGTGTGTATATATAAATTATAAATGCAACACTTTTGTGTGTGCCCCTATTTATCATGAGCTGAACTCAAAGATCTACAACTTTTTCTATGTACACAAAAGGCCTATTTCTCTCAAATATTCTTCACAAATCTGTCTAGGCCCTGGTTCACATTGATGCTACTTCACTTGAAGTAGCGCGATTTCAAAGTAGCAAGGTCAGCACAATTTCAGGTGCTACTTGATAGACATCTGTGTGGCTTCATGCACAGATGTCTATTGAAGTCGCACCTGAAATCGGCAAAAGTAGTCCAGGAACTACTTTTGCAAATCGGTGCGGCGCTGCAAAATCAATGCCACACCGATTGGAACAGTGTCATTGCCTTCAATAGGCTGCGATCTCTCTCAAATCGCATGACAATCCCTCTAATGTGAATCTAGGCTAAATCTGTGTTAGTGAGCACTTCTCCTTTGCCAAGATAATCCATCCACCTCACAGGTGTGGCATATCAAGATGCTGATTAGACAGCATGATTATTGCACAGGTGTGCCTTAGACTGACCACAATAAAAGGCCACTATAAAATGTGCATTTTAATTGTACTGGGGGGGGTTCGAAAACCAGTCAGTATCTGGAGTGACCACATTTTGTCTCATGCAGTGCAGCACATCTCCTTCGCACAGAGTTGATCAGGTTGTTGATTGTGGCCTGTGGAATTTTGGTCCATTCCTTTTCAATGGTTGTGCGAAGTTGCTGGATATTGTCAGGAACCGGAACACGCTGTCGTATACGCCGATCCAGAGCATCCCAAACATGCTCAATGGGTGACATGTCTGGTGAGTATGCTGGCCATGCAAGAACTGGGATGTTTTCAGCTTCCAGGAATTGTATACAGATCCTTGGAACATGGGGCCGTGCATTATCATGTTGCAACATGAGGTGATGGTCGTGGATGAATGGTACAACAATGGGCCTCAGGATCTCGTCACGGTATCTCTGTGCATTCAAAATGTCATCAATAAAATGCACCTGTGTTCATTGTTCATAGCATACACCTGCCCATACCATAACCCCACCGCCACCATGGGCCACTCGATACACAACGTTGACATCAGCAAACAGCTCACCCACACAACGCCATACATGCTGTCTGCCATCTGCCCTGTACAGTGGAAACTGGGATTCATCCGTGAAGAGAACAACTCTCCAAAGTGCCAGATGCCATCGAATGTGAGCATTTGCCCACTCAATTCGGTTACGATGACGAACTGCAGTCAGGTTAAGACCCCGATGAGAACTACAAGCATCCAGATGAGCTTCCCTGATGATTTCTGACAGTTTGTGCAGAAAGTCTTTGGTTATGTAAACCGATTGTTGCAGCAGCTGTCTGAGTGGCTGGTCTCAGATGATCTTGGAGGTGAAGATGCTGGATGTGGAGGTCCTGGGCTGGTGTGGTTACATGTGGTCTGCGGTTGTGAGGCCGGTTGAATGTACTATCAAATTCTCTGAAACGGCTTATGGTAGAGAAATGAACATTCAATTCAGGGGCAACAGCTCTGGTGGACATTCTTGCAGTCAGCATGCCAATTGCACGCTCCCTCAAAACTTTTGACATCTGTGGCATTGTCCTGTGTGATAAAACTGCACATTTTAGAGTGGCCTTTTATTGTGGCCAGCCTAAGGCACACCTGTGCAATAATCGTGCTGTCTAATCAGTATCTTGATATGCCACACCTGTGAGGTGGATGGATTATCTCGGCAAAGGAGAAGTGCTCACTAACACAGATTTAGACAGATTTGTGAAGAATATTTGAGAGAAATATGCCTTTTGTGTACATAGAAAAAGTTGTAGATCTTTGAGTTCAGCTCATGATAAATAGGGGCAAACACAAAAGTGTTGTGTTTATAATTTTGCTAAGTGTATATATATGTATATTTTTTTAATGCCCCCTTTTTCCAAAGTCTTCAGACCAAATGTAGGCTGCCGTGATGGTGCCACCATAGAGGTGGGCCCATTATTCTCTGCACTGACAGGATCTTCTCAGTCTTCGGAACTGCGTGGCATTGGGTGTCATTCATCCTAGAAGACTGAGGACATCTTGTGGTGAACACAGAGTACTGCGGGGTGCATATTAGAGACTGAGCTGTTTTGTTTTTGTTTGTTTTTTCCTGCGGTTGAAAAAAACAATTAGTATAGGGTTTCTCTGCTTCACAGTGATTGTGTTTTACTTCTCTTAACCACTTAAGAACCAGCCTCGTTTTGGATTTTAGGTGTTTAAAACATTTTTTTTTGCTAGAAAATTACTTAGAACCCCCAGACATTATATATGGTTTTTTTTCTAACACCCTAGAGAATAAAATGGCGGTCATTGCAATACTTTTTTTTTTTGCACCGTATTTGTGCAGCGGTCTTATAAGCGCACTTTTGTTTGGAAAAAATTCACTTTTTTGAATAAAAAAAATAAGACAACAGTAAAGTTAGCCCAATTTTTTTTTATATTGTGAAATATAATGTTACGCCGAGTAAATTGATACCCAACATGTCACACTTCAAAATTGCGCCCGCTCGTGGAATGGCGTCAAACTTTTACCCTCAATAATCTCCATAGGTGACGTTTAAAAAATTCTAAAGGTTGCATGTTTTGCGTTACAGAGGAGGTCTAGGGCTAGAATTATTGCTCTCGCTCTACCGGTCGTGGCGATACCTCACGTATGGTTTGACCACCGTTTTCATATGCGGGCGCTACTCGCGTATGCGTTCGCTTCTGCACGCGAGCTCGTCGGGACGGGGGGGTTTTAAAAAAAAAATATATTTTTATTATTTATTTTACATTATTTTATTTATTTTTACACTGTTTAAAAAAAAAAAAAAAATTGTGTCACTTTTATTCCTATTACAAGGAATGTAAACATCCCTTGTAATAGAAAAAAGCATGGCAGGACCTCTTAAATACGAGATCTGGGGTCAAAAAGACCTCAGATCTCATATTTACACTAAAATGCAATAATAAAAAAATAAAAAAAAGTAATTTAAAAAAATGACATTGAAAAAAATATGCTTTTAAGAGGCGTGGGTGGATGTGACGTTTTGACGTCGCTTCTGCCCAGCAGTGTCATGGAGACGAGTGGGCACCATCTTAGCCTCACTCGTCTCCAGGCACAGGAGGGGGACGGACACCATCGCCTCTGCCGCTACCGACGGCTCCGGTAAGCGGCGGAGGGCACCGGATTGCGGCGGGAGGGGGGGCCCCTCTCCCGCCACCGATAAGTGATCTCGTGGCGAATCCACTGCAGGGACCACTTTTATCTGAAAGCTGACCGCCGCACGAAAATGGGGATACCGGGGTTATGGCAGCTAGCTGCTGCCATAACAACGATATCCCCCTTCAAAGTTTGGACGTACATCGGCGTGCGGCGGTCCGGAAGTGGTTAATATCTTACTGCAAGTCTATTTGCAGAAAACAAGCTTGTGCTGAAAGTAATATGTAGACTGCCAAGGCCTGACCTCCTTCTAAAAATGCTATGGGGGAGATTTACTCAGAATCTGGTAGCCAATCAGCTTCTAAATTTAGCGTGTTCAAGTAGATTTTGACAGTAAAACCTGGAAGATGATTGGTTCCTATGCAGAGCTGCACCAGTTTTTGCACTCTCCAGTTTTAGTACATAACCCCCGATGTCTGGTTGCTTCTTGCTTCAGTGTTTTCTGTCTCACTGTCCTATAAGAAGAAAAAACAGCAAGTCAAATCCCTTGTTTTACATACTTCTCCAGGATTAGTAATGAATAAACTATTTTAAAGCCATTGAAAAAGCAAGGTAGGCATATGATAGCACTGGACCAGTATGGGTAGAGGTTCATTTAAATGCATTATGCTTAAAGCAGTTCTGCACTCTAGAAAAAAAACTTAAAATAAAAGTGAGCAGCTACAAATACTGTATTTATTGACTTGTAATAAAAGAACACTTACCTGTCCAGCACCGTTTTCACCTGGGCTAGTTCTTCACTAGTCTTCAGGTCCCGGGGCTGGAATCTTGCACTCCTTCCATGGGCCCTGGCTGTGCACGAGCAACAGTCCTATAGTGGTGAAATGACCCCTTAATACATAAATGAATAAGGGAACTTTTTAAACGTTAATATTATCACTAAATACTTAGAACCTGCTTCCACTACACCCTGACTGTGGACATCTACACATTTCACATATATTTTAAGGCTCTCAGCCTGATTTGCTTAGCTCTGTCTCATGGCCAGCTCACTCCTGTGTAATGCATAATAGATCATTTTCTGCCTCCTGGTGTGATTGTGTCATTTCACGAGGCACCTTTTTTTCCTGTGTTTTTTTTCATGTGTTGGGGCAGCATTAAGCCCATTTTACACATGCGGAATGTTCATTTCATCAGTTCGGTCACATTTAAAAAAAAAAATGATGAAATTTACATCAGTTTTTCTTCCTTTTTTACATCAGTTTTTACATCCACCAGCTAGAGTCCTTAAAGCGGAACTTCACCTAAAAGGGGATGTTCTGCTCTTCCTCCTCCTACCCCCTTCTCATTTACAATTGACACATTTTTTTTTTGAGGGGGGGGTACCTGATTTTGACAGGTACTCACTCTCCCACTTTCGGTCAGATCGCCATGGCGATCTGAACGTACGCTTGGCCCTCCCTCACAGGTCTCCGAAGACTGTGGGACCAATTCCCAAGCGCAGCGGGGCTCGCGCACGCGCAGTTGGAAGCCGGCTGTAGATCCGCAAGCCTTTACTGCCGGTTTCCCTTAGGGAAGATGCCTACGCCTGAAGCCGACTGAAGAATCGGCTCGGGTGACACAGATCCTAGAAGACTATGGGACCGATCACATGGCACATGCACGGTTGAAAGCTGGTTGTGAAGCCTCAAGACTTCACTGCCAGTTTTCCTTAGTGAAGATGCTGGTGCCAACATCCGAAGCTGATTGAAGAAGCGGCTCCGGTGTGGACATCGCTGGATCCGGGGGCAGGTAAGTGTCTCTATATTAAAAGTCAGCAGCTACAGTATTTGTAGCTGCTGACTCTCAATTTTTTGGAAGGAGACTGGAGCTCCTCTTCAACCACATGCCAACTGTATACTGTACATATACGGCAGCAAGGCGGCTCTCCTGTGCAGGATCACATACCTAGTACGTGAGCTACCTGCCCCGGGGAAGAGAGCGCTCCCACCGCCTCGGCTGTGCTGCGATTTGCTGCAGCACAAACAATTTAGTGGGTGCCAGCTGCTGATTGGTCGCCACCACCTGGCAATCGGCTTCAGACATTACCAAAGAGAGCCTTGTGTAGGTAAACAAACAGAGGGCTCTCTTCTGGCAGCAGCAATGTGCTGTTTTTTTCTTCCTGCAGGATCTAAAAAACAGCATATTGCTTAGTAAAAACAGCACACGCAGGTACACATGTTGGCCACACATTTAACTCCTTGATTGCCCCGATGCTAACCCCTTCCCTGCCAGTCTCATTAGTACAGTGACAGTGCATATTTTTAGCACTGATCACTTTATTGGTGTCACTGGTTCATAAAAAAGTGTCAGGTGTCCGATTTGTCCACTGCAATATCGCAGTCCCACTGTAAGTCGCTGATCGCTGCCATTGCTAGTAAAAATAAATAAATAAAAATTCCATAAATATATACACCATCGTTTTTGGACACTATAACTTTTGCGCAAACCAATCAATATACGCATATTGGGATTTTTTTACCAATAATATGTAGCAGAATACATTTCGACCTAAACTGATGAAGAAATAAGATTTTTTTTTACATTTCTTTTTTATTGGATGTGTTTTATAGCAGAAAATAAAAAATATTGTTTTTTTTTTTTTCAAAATTGTCAGATTTTTTTGTTTATAGTTCAAAAAATAAAAACGGCAGAGGTGATCAAAGACCACCAAAAGAAAGCTCTATATGTGGGGGAAAAAAAAAAAGGACATAAATGTTATTTGGGTACAGCCTCACACGACTGCGTAATTGTCAGTTAAAATCACGGAGTGCCGTATCGCAAACAAAGGCCCTGGTCATGAAGGGGGGTAAAACCTTCTGGAGGTCAAGTGGTTGACCACTTGATTCTTGGAGCCATTTTTTCATGCAAAAATGGACCGCTTGTCCTTTTACATCTGCTTTACATTTGATCTGTTTTTTTTAACTGAAGAAAAATAGGGCTTCGATTCTCTCAAATAAACGGATGCTGACGGAAGCAGACGTAAACGGATATAAACGCATGATCATCCGTTTACATCCATTTTTCCATAGAGATGCATTGATATCCATTGTTCATCAGTCAATGGATGGATGAAAAACAGACAAACGGTCTGCATGTGTAAAAGGGGCCGTAGGCTAAAGTGTGCTGTCACAATTCTTGCATTCTCTGTTTTATTCTTGTGTTGAATCTGAAAAAGATACACCTTCCGATTGACTAATGCTGAGCCAGGCGTTTTCTAGTTGTGGCAGGGGAGAAGCTGGGCTGCTGGGGAGATATATTCCACTATCCGTAAATTGATACATTGTGGATTTGACGTAATGTTTGCTTCTTTTCATTGAACATCCTTTGTCTTTCTCTATAGCATCCTCCTGGACAGTTGAGAAGAAAGTACAGCTCTTGTTCTACTATTTACCTTGATGACAGCACAGTCAGCCAACCTAACCTCAAGTATACCATTAAATGGTAAGTCTGCCCCTTTTTCCTAATGTTGACTGACTGGATGATACCATAATATGCCATTGATCGATGAAACAAGTGATGGAAGAGGCCATGATGGTAGATGGAGCTTTTTATTGAAATAGAATTGTACTCTAGTAGAGATGTGGGATGTAGGGGTCCTGGTAGCAGGACATGGCTCTGTACCATGTGTTGGGGACTCCAGATCCCAAGCATGCAGAATTCAAGGTTGTCCCCAGACCCCCTGCTATAGTTTTCTTTAAGCTGCTTGTATTGTGTGAAAAATGTACGCGTCTCATAGATTTATGGTATGAGTGACCACACCAGGGACTATTTATAGTTCCTAGAAGCATTTATTTCTTCTTCCTCCTACACATATGCCTTCCTGTGGAAACAAATGTACATCTAGTTAAAAATATAAAGTGTTACTAAAAAAAACCCCAGTAAAATCAGTCTGTATATACAGTAAAGCATGCTTGTTATTACTCACTATGGAACCTAAGGGGTTAAAGTGGTTGTAAACCCACTTTGAAAAAACAAACAAAAAAAAAACTAACACCTGCAAGACAAAGGCATAATGAGCTAGTATGCATAGCATACTAGCTCATTATGTAATACTCACCTTAGATCGAAGCCCCCGCTGCGGTGCCCGTACACAGCCCCGGCCGGCGACATCACTCCTGGGGGTTACTTCTGGGTATCGCAGCTCCGGCGCTGTGATTGACCGGAGCCGCGATGATGCGTTAACGGCAACTCGCTGAAGCAAACGGCATATATGTGCCATTGCTTCAGTGCGCATGTGTCGATGACGTCGGCACATGCAAATACAGGGGGTATCTCCTAAACCGTGCAGGTTTAGGAGATATCCTGGGTAGCTACAGGTAAGCCTAATTATAGACTTACCTGTAGCAAAAAGTGGTCTGTGAGGGTTTACAAACATTTTAATCATCCACATTGTGTAAAAAGGCTGTTTAATTCTGTCTTCAATGATCCTCTCCATCTTACACTGTTCTTAATCTATCTCCTGATAAGATAGAGCCTTGGGGGCACTCTGCACATGTGCAGTTTGGTGTGTATTGCTATAGAGTTTTTCTTGGGAGGGTGCTCATAGGACAGTCAGAGTAGAATAAAAACTCCTCCTACAAGCTTTAACCAGACACTGATAGAAGTCACAAGACTGCTATATACTGCTCATGAGAAAAGTTATTGAGTGGTTTATATTTACTGAAATAATTGCATTTCCATGTTCTGTGTACTGTGGGAGACCAGATATGGTGAATGCAGGGTCCTGGGTTTAGTAATACTTTAAAGCAGTATTAAACCCAAAGCAAACATTTATTATATTGCAGCTTACCAATTCTTAAATGTGGTGTCTGCATTATTTTTCTCTTTTATGTTTTCTTTCCTTTATTTTCACCTGGTGATCTGGCCAGTAAGTCTCTTGTTGTTCAAAAGAACAAGCTGCCCCGCAAATGTATCAGTTAAGAATGTTGAGACAAACCATAAAGGCCCATTTCACATTTGTGCGACTTGTCCTGCGAATTGGGACTGCAAAGTCACATAACAAGTCCCCCCCCCCCCCTTGATCTCCAATGATAACCATTCATATATGTGCGACTTCAAGTCATGCCGACTTTAAAGTAGCCCCTGTACTACTTTGGTTCGACTTTCATGCGAGTTGAGGTCCATAGACCTCAAGTTTACACAGGCATTCCCTGAAATCACTGCAAAATCGTGGTAAAATTAAGTCGCGGCAGTCTGAAAGGGGCCTAACCACTGATGGGGATGCTTACAATTTAATTTATTTATGTAAGACTCTTATCCCAGTGCTTTTTTGAAAAGTAGTACATGCATTACTTTTAGTGCGATCCAGTGCCGTTTCAGCCGATTTAAATGAATTGGCTGAAAATCGCACTGCACTGAACCACACGGGAACACGTTCCTATGAAATTCAGGTGTGAACCTGCCCTTCTTGAGACACAATAATCTAAGAGAGAAGAGTGTTTATTATTATTATTATTATACAGTATTTATATAGCGCCAACAGTTTACGTAGCGCTTTACAACATGAGGGCAGACAGTACAAATACAATACATTTTAATACAGTAGGAATCAGAGGGCCCTGCTCCTTAGAGCTTACAATCTAAGAGTTTATTACTACATTATTATTATTATTATACAGGATTTATATAGGGCCAACAGTTTGCGCTGCACTTTACAACATGAGGACAGACAGTACAGTTATAATACAATTCAATACAGGAGGGATCAGAGGGCCCTGCTCGTTAGATCTTACAATCTAAAAGGGAAGATCAAATGATATAAAAGGTAAAAAACAGTGGGGGGATGAGCTGATGGAGATAATAAATGTACAGTGGTTAGGCGGGGGAAGGATAGGCTTCTCTAAAGAGAAGGGTTTTCAGGGACCGCCTAAAAGTGGATGGATCCGGACCGGGATCTACATTTTATCATGTCATTTATTGATTGTTCTGTTTAAGAAAGTTAAAGCGCACATTTTTCTTTTACAGCGTAGCCCTTGCTGTATACTACCACATAAAAAACAGGTACGTTACTAAAAAACTTTTAAAGTCAAAGTATACATTTCTGAGTGTTTCTGCCTGTATTATCTCTGCATGATATTGTTCACTTCTTAAGTTATATTTTACTGTTTCTTTATTTGCCTTTTACATTTTGTGCCCTTATGATCCCCTTCCAGTTTTCCCAATATTACTGGTTCCCATGGATGATCTGTACTGGTTACAATGGGTGTAGCAGATGGTTATCTGCAACCTTGCTGTTCTGACATCATCGTCATCATCAGAAAAGCCGGTTTTGTAGGCAATGCAATATGTACTGGAAGTTGTAGGGGAGGAGAAATAAGCTCCATCACATAGTTGGCAAACTGCTGCACATTTTTTGGCTTGTTCACAGCAGCGGCCACTTTGTACCAAGGCCACTGGTGGGTGCTGGGAAGGAAGCCATGCTGGTGCTTTCTAATGACTCAGCTCACTATTTTTTCTTTTTTTTTTTACTTTATTAAAATGTCACATAGGAGTTGATTTACTAAAACTGGAGAGTGCATAATCTGGTGCAGTTGTACATGGTAGCCAATCAGCTTCTAACTTCACCTTGTTCAATGAAGCTTTGACAAAAAACCTGGAAGCTGATTGGCTATAATGCACAGCTGCACCAGATTTTGCACTCTCCAGTTTTAGTAAATCAATCCCAAAATGACATTTCAGTTATCTTTATTCACTGCAGTGCGTTGTGATGCGGTGTAGTACTTCCCAACATGCCATGCTGAATAAAGTACAGCATGTCCTATTGGTGCGCACACCACTTCAAATGAACTCATAGGATTCAAGGCAGATTGCCTTGCCTTTGCATTGTGCCTGTGTATGAAAACACTGTGCAGTGTAGGCTGTTGTGAATGAACTCTCTGAGCGTTCTCTGTCTTGGTAACTTACTTCTAAAAATGCTAAATGCCTGGTTGTGTCTGAGTTTAGTATTTTTAAATCAAAGTCCAGGAACAAGCATGCCAAGTGTCAGAAAATTGTCAGAACTATTATTACTATTTTTTTTATTGGTCAGTGACTCAGACAACAAGTCAGAGCATCACAATGACAGCCAGAGAAATAACATTCCTAACCACCTCAATATCGGGCACTTTCACCCTCTTCCTGCCCAGACCAATTTTCAGCTTCCAGCGCTCTCACACTTTGAATGACAATTGCGCGGTCATACAACACTGTACCCAAATGAAATTTTTATCATTTTTTTTCCCCACAAATAGAGCTTTCTTTTGGTGGTATTTAATCACCGCTGGGTTTTTTACTTTTTGCTAAACAAATAAAAAAAGACAAAACATTTTGAAACAAAAAAAGTTTTTCTTTGTTTCTGTTATAAAATTTTGTAAATAAATAATTTTTCCCCTTCACTGACCAGCACTGCTGAGGCTGCATTGATGGGCACTGATGAGGTGGCACTGATGATGAGGTACTGATAGGCGGCACTGATGGGCGGCACTGAGGGTCAATGATGGACACTGATAGGTGATAAGCATTACTGATGGGCACTGATTGCCATCTCTGGTGGGCACTGATTGGCATCCCTGAAATGGGCATTGATTGGCATCCCTGGTGGGCATGGGTTTGCATCCCTGGTGGGCACGGGTTGGCACTTGTGGGCATCCCTAAAGGGCCCGCATTGATAATCGACGCGCTGATTATCAGCGCAGACCCCCCTGTCAGGGGAGCCGCTGTTCGGCTCCCCTCTACTCGCGCCTTGTCAGCGCGAATAGAGGAAAATCCAATAAATGGCACTTCCTTGTTACCATGTGATCAGCTGTGATTGGACACAGCTGATCACATGGTAAAGAGCCTACGTCATAGGCTCTTTACCAAATTCAGAGATGTGGTTTGTAAGGTCCCTTTCACACTGGGGCGGGGGCGGCGGCGGCGGTAAAGCGCCGCTATTGTAAGCGGCGCTTTACCGTCAGTAATCCCGGTAAAACCACCCCGCTAGTGGCCGAGAAAGGGTTAAAAACCACCGCAAAGCGCCTCTGCAGAGACACTTTGCTGGCGGTATAGCCACGCTGTCCCATTGATTTCAATGGGCAGGAGTGGTGAAGGAGCAGTGTATACTCCACTCCTTCCCCGCTCTGAAGATGCTGCTAGCAGGACTTTTTTTACCGTCCTGCTAGCGCACTGCTCCAGTGTGAAAGCCCTCGGGGCTTTCACACTGGAGAGACAGCAGCGGCTGTTTCAGGTTAGTTTGCAGGCGCTATTATTAGCGCAATAGCGCCTGCAAACCGCCCCAGTGCGAAAGGGCCCTTACAGCGACACACCGCACTACAGAACGGCACGCGTGAGCGGCTTATCCTGTTCCAGATCATATGACGTCCAGTCAGGATAACTGATTCCTTGCTGCGCCCGTCATTCTGCATACGAATTCTAAGTATGGTATATTTTTATATAGTTGCATTAGTCCAGCTTGGACCAATGTAACTATGCAAATACCACACCTGGCCAATGCCCCTGCAAGCCGGAAACCACAGAAATAGACACTGCTACTCTCCAGTGATGTCCACTTGCCCGGGTCCCGTGCCAAGTGGCTGGCCTTACTGCATTTTGAACACAGGAGGTCGGCTGCTCAGCACAGGTGCCATTCAAAGAATGCTTTACATTTTCTGAATGAACTACTGGACTTAAAGCCCAACTCCAGGCAACACTTGCAGTGTTGGCAAAGTGCTCATTTTGTCCAGAGAAGAGAAGAAATTCTTATATTCACCTGATCCTCCACTCCAGAGGCAAACTGCGCTTCCCAGGATCCAGCAGTGGACTCACATCCAGATCTGGGCTATGGAAGCCGCTCTGGGCTTGATGACGTCAGGACTGAAGACTGCTAGAATGTGGGGAGTGCAGGGGGATCAGGTAAGTATATCTCCCTTTATCTCTTCCCTAGACAAAAAAAAGCAGTTAACCCTTGCAGTGAGGTTGCGCCTTTTTTTTTTTTTTTTTTTTTTTGCCCAGAGTTCAACTTTAAGCTTCCATACAGTGCGTATTTTGGCCGGTTTATTGTTATTGGATAAAGCGGCTGAAATTGATGTGGGTGGCACCATCAGCCCCCTCCTGCCCTCTACCCTCCCTTAATTAAAAAATTGAGGGTTACAAAATGTTGTCTGCAGCCCCACCCTGATTAAATGTTTAGTTGTAAATGGAGTTCTGTTATATCTATACTTCCGCTCTGCATCAGATGGGATTAGAAGGATGAAAACAAATATATTAACAACCACCGGCTGACAGAAAATGCTCTAAAAGAGCTGTCGGGTTTAATTTAGATAAAAATTCCTCTTGCAGCGTTGGCTTGGCAGCCAGACAGGAAATGTTTTATACAATTTATACTGACATTGGGGAATTCCAATGAAAAGTAAGACATCTGATTGCTGGGCTCCCACAATAAATACAGCTCAGAGCAGCACAAATCTATCTCTACAAACTTACCTAGAACCCTGCTTGTAGAGAAATCCATGCATGGTGCCCAATCCATCCAGTCCCTTTTATGCTTCCAGTGTATTTTGGAAAGCTGAAATCGTTCGAGAAAAATATATTAAAGACGAAGTAAACCCTCTCTAAAAAAAAACAAAAAAAAACAAAACACCCTGCAGGACAAAGGCATAATGAGCTAGTATGCATGCATAGCATACTAGCTCATTATGAATTACTTACCTGAGATCGAAGCCTCCCGAAGTGACCCTCGTTCACCTCCTCCGTCGCCGCCATGATACCCAGAGTGACTTCCGGGTATCGCTGCTCCGGCACTGTGACTGGCCGGAGCAGCGATGACGTCACTCCGGTGCATGCATGCGGGAGCCGTCAGTGACGGCGTGGTCGCCTTCACTAACGGCATGCTCAGCTCGCCTGCGCCATTCGCGCCGTAGACATCGGTGCCCGTTTTTAGGAAAATATCTCCTTAACCATGTAGATTAAGGAGATATTTCTTGCACCTACAGGTAAGCCTTAATCTAGGCTTACCTGTAGGTTAAAGTGGTCTGTAAGGGTTTACAACCACTTTAAGAGCTGGTTCACACCGGGAATTGCACAGGAGCATGCTGTGCATTCCTGTGCGATTCACATGCATTTCTGTGCATGTTCCCATTTTAAATGGGCTAAAATAGCACCGCACCAAAAATAGTGAATGTATTACTTTTGGAAACTCACTGCAACCGCACCGCATGGTACAGGAGAACCAGTGCTAATGTACTGCGTTTGCGACTTGTCTTCGGGGTGTCATTAACATGATATTGAAACCCGCTGCAGATCGCAACTGCAGTGCATTTTAAATGCATTGTGGGTTTCCCACACTGCACTCTGGAGTGAACCGGCCTTAATGGGTCAATCCACCCTAAAGTGATATTTTAGGTAATGCCTGGCGGGGTGAGTCAGCTGCTATCATCTTATATTCACTTAGATACTTCAACCGGCAAATCTCCTAAACATAGTTCCTAACTGTTTCATGTGTTTCCTTTGTGTGTTCCAGCTCCCTTTGTTACATTCTTTGTAATATAAAATCAATAAAAGAAATCCAGTAAAGATGGTAAAACCCCTGTATGATAGCCCCAGCAGGGGTGAAAAACCCAGGAACTCCGCACAGAAATCTTACCAAGTCCCCTAGTGATATAAAAATTTTTCATACTAATATAATGCTGCGCTATCCAAATAAAATTATATGGTAATCGTACAAAATACTGACTACAGTTAAATAGTGTTGGGATATTCCATTCCTATGTAAAAAATCTAGTGAACATAATAATGCAATCTTATGTGATTTTTTACTGCTACAGCGCGACCGCACAACACAGAATCGTGTATATATAGATGATTCTGCACTTCCGGGTATCGGGTGCGAGCGCACGACGCCGGCGGCTCACTCCCGCTGTGATTCTACATACCTGCATACTCGATGTCCGCCAGAAACCACAAATCGTTCTGTACACAGGGAAGGCATGGATCCTGTGTTCCTGCAAAAAAGGGACATGGATTGATGCCTTCCCCTAGTAAAAGCACCTCCCACACTACAGTAAAACACCAGCTAGGCACACAGTTAACCCTTTGATCGCCCCTGATGTTAACCCCTAACCAGCCAGTGTGATTAGTACAGTGACAGTGCACAGTGCATAATTTTAGCACTGATCACCGTATTAGTGTCACTGGTTCCCAAAAAAGTGTCCGTTGGTCTCCAATTTGTCCATCGCAATATCGAAGTACACTATAAGTCACTGGTCGCCGCCATTACTAGTAAAAAAAATAAATTAAAAAATTCCATAAATATATTCCATAGTTTCTAGATGCTCTAACTTTTGCACAAAGCAATCAATATACGCTTATTGGGATTTTTTTACCAAAAATATGTAGCAGAAAATATTGGCCTAAATTGATGAAGAAATTCGATTTATTACATTTTTCTTATTGGTTATGTTTTATAGCAGAAAAAAAAATTGTTTTTTGGGTTTCAAAATTGTTGGTCATTTTTTGTTTATAGCGCACAAATAAAAAATGCAGTGATGATCAAATACCACCAAAAGAAAGCTCTGTTTTTGGGGAAAAAAGGACATATGTCTTATTTGGGTACAGTGTCGCACGACCGCACAATTGTCAGTTAAAGTAACACAGTGCCGTTTCGCAAAAAATGACGTGGTCAGGAGGGGGGTAAATCTTCCGGAGCAGAATTGGTCACATATTTCAAAAGCGTGACACCTACACTACCCATGTTTTGATTGAAAACGGCAAGATAACTTAAAGCTGAACTCTGGTCCAATTTTTTATCTTTCACATGCATTTGGGCTGCACGGGTTAAACAATCGTTTTCGTATACTCCGAGCACAAGACCGGCACCCCCCCATGTTCCAGTAGTCTTGAATAGTGGACTGTTCTTGACATTATCATGCCCAGAGCATGCTCCATAGACCAGGAACTAGGGTTGCACCGATATTAGTATCTGTGCCGATACCAAGCATGTGCACAAGTATCGGTACTCGTGCAAATGCTCCGATGCTTGATCCGATACCTGTTGTATTGGGCCAGGCATCCTCCGTGTAGCAGGGGGAACGGGCAGCCTCACAGGTAATCAGTGCGGCGGTGGGGAGAGTTACAAGCACCCCCCCCCTCCTCTCCCTCCCACGGCTGTCAGCTGCTTTATTGAAAGGCTATACGGGGGAATCGGTGCTTGTAACTCTCCCCACCGCCGCACTGATTGCCTGTGAGGCTGCCCATTCCCCCTGCTACACTGAGGATGCCTGGCCCAATACAACAGGTATCAGATCAAGCATCGGAGCATTTGCACGAGTACCGATACTTGTGCACATGCTTGGTATCAGCACCGATACTAGTATCGGTATTGGTGCAACCCTAGTTCCCGGCAGGTATCAATCTAACTGCCTATTTGTAGTCAACCTTAAAGTGTTACTAAACCGTAAAATCAGTCTTTATATGCAGTAAAGCATGTTTGTTATACTCGCTGTGAAACCTAAGGGGTTAATCCTCTGCTTTGTGTAAAAAGGCTATTTGATCCTGTTTTCTCTGATCCTCCCCTTTTTTCACTGTCCCCAATCCATCTCCTGATAGAACAGAGCCTTGGGGGACATTCTGCACATGCTCAGTTAGGTGTGTATTGCTAGAGAGTTTTTTTTTTTCCATGGGAGAGTGCATGTGACCAGCACAGGGCCAATCAGCACTGTCCAGACAGAGGGTCAAGGGTCATGAAGCCTCATAGGACACTCAGAGTGAACATGCTTTTTAACCAGACACTAATAGAAGTCACAGGACTGCTATATACTGCAGATGAGAAAGGGTATTTAGTAGTTTATATTTACTATTTCTGTGTACTGTGGGAGACCAGAGATAATGAATGCAGGGTCCTGGGTCTAGTAACACTTTAATAGTGTAGGCACTACATAATACTGATCCCTCTGTTTTTTTGGGTAGTGCATGGGAGCCCCAAACAATGTTTTTTGACAAAAAAAAGAGATCTGGAAGGTTACAAAAATCTTGCATGATTGCTTTTGTTTCCTTGCTGTTGGGATGGCAGCACAGTGGTGTAGTGGGCAGCACAGTGGTGTAGTGGGTAGCACTCTCACCTAGCAGTAAAAAGGGTCTCTGGTTCGAATCCCAACCACGACACTACCTGCCTGCAGTTTGCATGTTCTCCCTGTGCCTGCGTGGGTTTCCTCCGGGTACCGTTTCCTCCCACACTCCAAAGACATGCTGGTAGGTTAATTGGATTCTGTCTAAATTGTCCCTAGTATGTATGAATGTGTTGGGGACCTTAGATTGTAAGCTCCTTGAGTGGAGGGACTGATGTGAATTTACAATGTATATGTAAAGCGCTGCATAAATTGACGGTGCTATATAAGTACCTTTAAATAATAATAATAATGTGCCCAGAGCACTCTTTTACATGGGGGACCTGGCCTGAAATATCCAAGTGATGGCTGAATCATCAGTGCCTCTACAATCCGCTTCAAAATCTAGAACAGATTTCACTGAGCCAGTAAATAAATTGGTATTTATGGGTTGCTAATTCTATACACTCACATTTAATTATTATTATTAATATTATTTAATAACTTTATTACTTGATTACCATCTGTATAACCAGATACAACACAGATACGCTCCAGCATATAATGCATTTTAATAAATGCAAATAAAATCATTTGCATCTCACATCATTTAAATGTATTCAGACATGAGCCGAGGCTTGTCATTCAGCATTTCCATTCAGCTGCCTCAGCTCAATCCCATGGATGGTCCAAGTTTGTTTTTATTTTTAATACGATTGAAAATCAAGCTGCACACCACAGCGTTGGCTGCATGACTGGATTTCTGGATGACAGTTTCCAGAAAACATTTCCAGGCCAGTTGCATAGAAGACTTCATTCAGCCACAAGCTGCCTGTGCAGAGCTGGAGTCCTTCACAACATCCTCCTCCTCGAAGTGTGATCTGTGCTCTGAGTGCGCCATCTGCTGTTCACTGCTGGAACAGACAGCGCTTTGCTGCATAAGTTCTGAGATTTCAGAGAATCGCAGGGCAAAGCGACTTAGACAGGCCCTGTTGGCTCAGCCCTGATTGGCTTTTGCCGAAGAAGCCTGCTGGACATTTTTCAGCCAAACAGCAGACGCAGCTGCTGATCAGGTGTTCTGACATCTGGCAGGGCCGGCTGTCAATATATAATAGCTGCAGCGGGATATTAGTCTACCTGTACTATAAATGAAGGAATCTGTTAATAGGTTTTTATTTTTTAGCCAAAAAAAAGAAAAAATCAGTGTATAGTCAGGAAACCCAATGGGTAAGGTATAGACTTAAAGAGGACCTTCAGTCATTTTTTTACCTTTCCATCTATTAAATCTTTTGCCCTTGTTGTTTTAACTTTGGATAGTAAAACTGTTTTTTTTCTGCCAGTAAATACCATATTTATCGGCGTATAACACGCACATTCATTTTAAGAGGGAAGTTTCTGGAAAAAACTTAAATTTTAAATATGGAACTTTTAAGCAAAATAAGGGTCAGTGCCTATCTGCAGCCTCACAAGTGCCATCAATGCAGCCTCATCAGTCCACATCAATGCAGCCTCACCATTGCCATCAATGCAGCAGCCTCACCATTGCCATCAATGCAGCAGCCTCACCATTGCCATCAGTGCAGCAGCCTCACCATTGCCATCAATGCAGCAGCCTCACCATTGCCATCAATGCAGCCTGATCGATGCCCATCTGCCTCCTAGAGGGGAGCGGGACCAGTGCTGACAGATTACATACAGTGAGAATCTCCTATGATAGACAGAACAGTGGTCCAATGGCGGCCCAGGAGACGGGACTTCCTATTACAGAGGCCGTCAAGTAAACAGGAGATTCTCACTGTGTAATCTGACAGCGCTCGTAACGTGTGTCCCCCCCCCACCGGTACCCTCCGAGGCAGCTAATATTGAAGTATCGGCGTATTTGCACCCGATTTTCAGGGAGAAAAAGTACTGGTATTTTTAGGTATGGCACAGCATATTATGATGCATATATAACATAGTTATCAGGCCTAGCAGTCAACTGCCAGCCCTAAACTCGGTCATGTGAGGAGGACAGCAATGTCATCACCCCTATGTTTGGTCAGACACAGAGACACCGCTAAAAAGAATGGAATTGGGATCAGTTCCACTCCATCCAGGCGGATTGGATTGGTGGGCAGTCGGTTGTAAACAAACGGCAAAGTCCGTTTACACCCATTGTCCATTGAGCAGAACGTGCTCTGTCTGTGTTCACTCTGCATATACTGAGTGGGCACAGACCTGCCATCCGCCCGCTCAGCTTTGATCTGTCCTCCGATCCCCCGCTCATCATAACAGTGTCTGCCCCGAGTGAAAGGGGTCTTACAGGTAAAACAAACAAAAAAAAAAGTTCAGCAGAAGATTGCCCTCCCATTATCCTTAATTATGTATTCCGAATCCAACTATAACTATGATAACATATTTGGGCATAGAAACCAATCATAGAATAGCTTTTGTTAGTTTAGTGCTGTTAGACTGTTTATAACTGAGCTGTGATTGGCAGTAAATGACATTTTGTATTTTATGCTTCTTATCTGTGAGTGGCACCTAAAACAAATCTCATTGTTGGAATTTGTTGACTTGTGTAGATTTCAACTCCTTTTTATTATATTTCTAGAGATGGAGATGGTCGGTTGCTGTTAGATATATTTGATGAAAAACTTCATCCTCTTTCTGTAAGTATTTGAGTTCTTTTATTTATTTATGTGTACTGTGGCCAACAAATGGTGGTGGATTATCACCAGTGATCCTATGACAGAATTGGAATGCTTAGAATGAGTGCATCGGGCTGTTTGCAACAGTCAAGACAAAAATGAATGCAGTTCCATATTTTTTTTCACTTGTCATTATATTTATTTTTAGGTGCAACTAGTTTAAGTACCCAAATCTGAATTGGTATCAGCCTCTTGTAATCCCCTGTACAGCAAAAGCTTTGACTGGGAGAGGGAGATGCAGCCCATGGAGCCTGTCCATTGTGCTGAAATGCTTATGTGCTAACAAGAAGCATGCCGATCGGATGAGAGAGTGGAGTGACAGATTCATCAGCCTTTTGCTTCTCCTTTCACTATCTAGACATAGCCTGACGGAGAGACAAAATCTGTAAGGCTCCTCATATGCAAAACAAAATCAAAGAAATTCCCAGCTCAACTTACCAACCAGCCTGCAACCAACTGAATTATCCTGTCTAACAGTATGCGTTAAAACTGGCTTGTTGGTAAGTTGAGCTGGGAATTTCTTTGGTTTTGTTTGGCATGCATTGCCCTTCCATGAGCTCCTCGGCCAGATATAGGTGAGGGCAGTGGCCATTTGTTTGTAAGGCTCATCATACTCTTTGCAATCTGGCTGTACAATCTCCTTTAGATTTACCAACAAGTATGCAATGCAAGCAGGGCTGCTGATAGGGGGACCACCAGTCCTGGGGGGGGGGGACCGGGCACACAGGGGGACCCAAATGGCAGGGGTAATCGGTACAGCAATTATAGAAGGATGACTTGTGACATAGAGGGCAGTATTCATGTAACTGCTAACACCACACTGATCCCCCTTCCTATTTTGCCTGTCACTGTGCCAGCCCCTCCTTTCGCCTCTTCCCACAGCATTGCTGGCTTCCCTGTCCCACCGGCTGCCATGGGTACAGGGTATGTGTTGGGATGGAGCCAGTAAATATGTAATTTACCAGCCCCTTCCTTTTTTGAATGGACAAAGTGAGTGATCAATACTGATCACTCATGTGTCCATTGATAACTGAGCACAGTAAACTGTGTTTCCTATGCTTCCGTTTATGAATGAGCAGGAGTCTGTGTCTCCTGTTCATTCATCTCCAGTGTAGCTGAGGCTACGGATAAAGGAGTTGAAGAATCTGTGTCCTCGATTCCTTACTCTGTTTCAAAGGTGAGATGTCAAGGGTCTGTTTAGAACACTGATATCTCACCAAAGCCCCCAATGTGAAAAAAAAAAAAAAAATGTAAAAAAAAATATATATATATAAAAAATAATAAAAAAAATGAAGAGCTAATACACACAAGTTTTCTGGCCCATTCAGTGTGAATGAGTTGTTTGTTGCTCTGTGAGGATGCATTGGCTGTATGAACACAGTCGCAGGTCCTAATTTATGAATGAGCAGGAGTCTGTGTCTCCTGTTCAGGAGTGTGCAGGAGTGGGTGAGTGGTCCCGAATGCACACTGTCAATGTTCAGGGGTCATATACCTGCATTTACACACCTGTGAAATGAGGATCTGAGGCTGTGTTCATACAGCTGCTGCATCCCCATAGCGTAACATAGACTGCCTGCACAGCACCCACCTATGTGAATGAGCCTCATTTACACACACAACTTTTTATTACAGTCTTATCTTTTTCGGGGGGGGGCAGCTACCCTCCCTTCCCTCCCCTCCCCTCCCTTCCCTCCCTCCCCTCCCTCCCTTTCCTCCCTCCCCTCCTTCCCTTCCCTCCCTCCCTCCTTCCCCTCCCTTCCCTCCCTCCCTCCCTTCCCTCCCTCCCTCCTTCCCCTCCCTCCCTCCCTCCCCTCCCTTCCTTCCTTCCCTCCCTTCCTTCCCTCTCCTCCTTCCCTTCCCTCCCTCCCTCCCTTCCCTCCCTCCCTTCCTTCCCTCTCCTCCTTCCCTTCCCTCCCCTCCTTTCCTCCCTCCCTCTATCAGGTAGGCTGTACGGGGCCCTGTGATTTCTAAAAGCAGCCCTGGGTGCAAGGGCCTGCTTGATTGGATAGTTTAGGTAGGTCCTCACGTTACATAGTCTTGGTAAATTATTGTATAGGAATTGTATAGTCATATAATAACATTTATGATGATGGTGTTACTTAGCATCGGCAGAGAAAAAGTTTGTCTCCTTGCCTGCCAGACAGGGCTGTGTGGTGTGGCAGAGCTGTGTAAAGTTCAGGAATGGATGGGAAAATACAAATCCTTTGGCCGGTGAAACAGCTCCTATATATGTATTCATCTGTGTAATTGCTGGGTGCCTGTAGACCAGCTTTAACCCTTTTGCTGCCACTATCAGGCTTTTGCAGCAGCAAATGCTTTTAAGCCCTCATTCACATTGAATGTGGTTTTGAAATCGTGCGACTTCATCTGAAATTGCATGATTCCAAAGCCACTTGTCAGTGCGACTTTGAAGACATCTGTGCAGCTTCATGCCAAAAGTAGTACAGGAACTATTTCTTCAAATTGAAGCGGCACTGCAAAGTCGGCATCGCATCCATTTGAACCTGGCCATTGCCGACAATAATGTGCAACTTGTCAATGCGATTTGACCTGCCATAGCATCTTGAAGTGTGTTTACGTCTGTCAAGGTAAATGTTTCTGTTGGCAGTGATTTGGGGCAGCTATAAAGCTGACATCCCGAAGTCACCTGCCCAACTCTCTCCTCCATGTATCCCAGGCTCTGTGTTGTCCTTCTAGTAGACCGGGTACAGTCAGAGAGACATCTGTCCACTAATCTCTCTGGTGAATGGACCTGGGAGTGATGATCATTTAGTCACTCCCGGGCTTATTGGTGACCTGTAAAGGCTTTCAAAATGTTTACTATGGACAGTTTTCGGTACTGAAGTTTGCCACTGCTCCACAGGCATGCAGAATTTTAAGCCTTGACTTGTTTATTTACTCGGGGCAACCTCCTCTTTTATATTTTACCCAAATATTGGGTATTCTGTTGCGTTTGTGTGCACCAAAATTAGACTTGGTGTATTTGTTACTGAAAATATTGCAGCTATAACCATTTTATTCTCCAGGGTCTCTGTTTTTCAGATAATATGTCATGTTTAAGGGGTTTAAAGCTTTTGTTACCCCAACACTTCATGTTCCTGGTATGTGCCTGCTGTACCATGTACTTGTGTGAGAAAGAATCCTGTTTTCTTTTTATTGCTTCCTTTATGTCAAATCCCTGGTGTTCCTGCCAGTCCCTTACCTTTCCTATTAAAAACTGACCACAATAAGCAGGAGAACACAGCGTGGTCAGTTCTCTAGCTATGCTGGAAAGTTGCTGTACTCAGACTTGCCCTAACACGCCCCGCGCTGCACAGCCATTCACTGGGAAGCTCAGTATGCTGTTGCTTCTCCTCCTCCCCGAGCTCTTATGCAGCTGAGAACAGAGGGCATGTGATCACTTATAAAAAAAAGGGAAAAAAGGTATTTATAATGTATTTTTATATCTATACAAAAATGTTTTGCCTTTCATTCCTATTTTAAAATGAATGGGTTGTTTTGCAGGGTGATCATTTACAATGACTTTAACTAATCTTTAGGCATAAAATGCCCAATTTAACATGTTTGCAAAAAAAAAAATGCAAAAACAGCCTCTGACAGCAAATATAATGAATATGTAAATGTGGAATTTATTTGTAGAAATCTGAAATGCCATCTGATTATGAGAAGCATGACCCAGAACAGAAACATATATATCGCTTTGTTCGAACGCTTTTCAGTGCTGCCCAGCTGACTGCTGAATGTGCCATAGTAACCCTGGTAAGTATTTGGAAAGAGCTTCTGATAATAACAATACTAAAATGTGTGATTTTGTTTATAACAATTACATGTAGGTGCTAAAAGTATCAAACATACAGCAAACAAACATGGTTGTGACAAACCCCCCCACACACACACACACACAATTTCACCATAGTGCAATTCCTGTTGTAACATGCACATGGTGTGAGTGTTCAAAGTGTAGCTTTAGGCCTCGTTTAGGCTTGCGTTTGAAAGACGGCGACAAAAATGCGCAGTGCAGCCACATTTTTTGATGCTCGCCAACCGCCTCCCCACCTCTTAAGCTGCAATAGGCAGCAGACAGGGTATTTACATGGCGTGGCCGCGATGCTTCATTTCACACCCGTGGCAAAGTTGACCCGACTTGTACTGATCGGCGGCCTTGAACGCTGCACCTTCAAGTCAATGGGTAAGCGCCACAACTGCATGCAATGCACACGGTTGCAGCACGTTTGACAGCAAAAATGGGGTCAAAACAGGCGGCGAGGAGGCGTTGCATCGTTTCCTCACTCCCTGTCAGTTTCCTCTGGAGCGTGGATTGGGCTTCAGAGACAAGAGAGATTAGATGCACATTTAAATCTACTCTTCATTTATAATACCTGCGGCAGAAGTTAATTGGTTGCCCAGCCAGTTTACATCTTTCACTTGGAGCAGGTACTCATTATTTGTAAGTTAACCGCTTCAGCCCCGGAAGATTTTACCCCCTTCCTGACCAGAGCGTTTTTTGCGATTTGGCACTGCGTCGCTTTAACTGACAATTGCGTGGTCGTGCGACGTGGCTCCCAAACAAAATTGATGTCCTTTTTTCCCACAAATAGAGCTTTCTTTTGGTGGTATTTGATCACCTCTGTGATTTTTATTTTTTGCGCTATAAACAAAATAAGATCGACAATTTTGAAAAAAATGCATTATTTTTTACATTTTGCTATAATAAATATCCCCCAAAAATATATAAAAAAAAACATTTTTTTTCCTCAGTTTAGGCCGATCGTATTTTTCTACATATTTTTGGTAAAAAAAAATCGCAATAAGCGTTTGATTGGTTTGCGCAAAAGTTATAATGTCTACAAAATAGGAGATAGTTTTATGGCATTTTTAATAATAATTTTTTTTTACTAGTAATGGCGGCGATCAGCGATTTTTATTGTGACTGCGACATTATGGCAGACATGTCGGACATTTTTTACACATTTTTGGGACCATTGTCATTTATACAGCGATCAGTGCGATTAAAAATGCACTGATTACTGTGTAAATAACACTGGCAGTGAAGTTAACCACTAGGGGGCAGGGAGGGGTTAATTGTGTCCTAGGGGAGTGATTACTAACTGTAGGGGGATGGGCTAGCAGTGTCACTACTCTGATCACAGCTCCCGATGACAGAGAGCAGTGATCAGTGACACTTGTCACTAGGCAGAACGGGGAGATGCTGTTTACATCAGCATCTCCCCGTTCGTCCTCTCCATGAGGCGATCAAGGGTATCCCCGTGGCGATCGAGTCCGCGGGACCCGCGACCCGACTCACAGAGCTCCCGGCCAGCGCGCGCACGCAATGGCATGGCGGGGAATTGAAATGGACGTACAGGTACGCCCATTTGCCCAGCCGTGCCATTCTGCCGACGTACATCGACGTGCACCGGTCGGGAGCCGGTTAAAGTGGAACTTTAGTCAGAAAATGAAGTCCTGCTGGATGACTGGCCTCTTTTGCAGGTATAGCTATATAAACCATTAAAAACAAGTGTCTATACTGTTTAAAATCCAGTAGTACGCTGTCTCGACCTGCTCTGCACATGCTCAGTCGCTCTGTTTTTTTTGGGCACTATGCCCAATTTGTGGAGGCCAGTCTGCTGACAGCCTAAAGATTGGCTGCAGTTCAGGTCTCAGGGCTTCAGCAAAATGGCAGCCTCCAGCAAGAAGAAACAGTAACAGTGCTGAAAGCAATTTATAGCACATACTCATTTTGGTAGCATTATTCTTCTTCTTATTAATCTTCCTTGCTAAAGAACCTTATTTTTCAGCAAGTTATCATGGGTAAAGTTCCACTTTAACATACCACCAGGGATTACTTAAAGTGGAGTTCCACCTAAAAATGGAACTTCCACTTTTTGGAATCCTTCCCCCCTCCGGTGTCACATTTGGCACCTTTCAGAGGGGAGGAGGGAGCAGATACCTGTCTAATACAGGTATTTGCTCCCACTTCCTAGCATAGATCACCGCGGTGATCGCAGTAACTTACGCCAATTTCAGCGCATACTCTGTCCTCCCCCGCTGTCTTCTGGGAGACACACAGGTCCCAGAACACAGCAGGGACCAGTGAAGACGCGCAGCGCGACTCGCGCGGGGGTGGTAGGGAACCAGGAAGTGAAGCCGCACGGCTTCACTTCCTGAATCCCTTACCGGGGATGGCGGCGGCAGCAGCCGAGAGCCAACGGACAGATCGGCTTCGGGCTGCCGATATCGCGGGCTCCCTGGACAGGTAAGTGTCCTTATATTAAAAGGCAGCAGCTGCAGTATTTGTAGCTGCTGGCTTTTAATATTTTTTTTTTCGACGGACCTCCACTTTAAGCAATCCATTACATTTATAACCAATATCATAGGCCCCCATGCTATGTGGTTTAAACTGGTTATGGCAACCAGTTTAAATTTTAATGTAGACTATCTGCCTAACCGTTTGTCAACCTTTCTTTCTAATATTAGAGCTGGCACATTCTTCACTGAAGTCTCAGGTGGTGCCCTATAAGGTAGAATGAAATAATACCTCAGGAGAAGGTGCAGACCTTACAGCGGAACTAAACCCGCCTCTACTTTACAGCCAAGGAAGCTGCCATCTTGGCCTTTGTTGATCTGTAGTTGCTATGGTGCTGCACATGTGATTAGTTATGATACCAGCTATTTGCTGGTTCGATAGTTTGGTTGAGAGCACAGGCAAATGAGACAGTTATTATTCACAGCACGCCATAAATGTAACTGTTTTGGGAAACGGTTACAATAGTGAGTTTTGTTCAACTTTAATTCTGATGTTCTGGGATTCTTCTTTAGGGAGGTGGCACCTAGCAGAAGGGAGGTTGGGGGTGGTATGGTGGTATGGTCTTGCAATAAAGGAGGGGTAGGCTCCTAGAGGGTGGTGAGGAATGGAAATAGTGTTTATTAAACTTACTAAGCTTTCTATGCTGTTACTCTTCATAACCACTGATCTGTGCTTTATATTCCTCTGTGATTGTTTGGTCTGCAGTAACGGGCTTTATACAATCCTGTTTATGTCTTTAGTGTAGCTGTTGCTGTGCGCTGCCTACAAGCCCCTTAGTCATCTCATTGAGCTACCAATGCAATAACTGACATTGATGCTGGCTTTATTGTGAAGATATGTTCCATGAAAGCCACAGGAAATTAAATTATGTACCACATTTCTATCTGATCATCATATTGCATTTCATTAATAGTCATCACATCTATTACTTTGTCATGGGGAGAACACAATCCAGATAGATTTAATAAGTCCACATCAAACAAATCATGACCTGGCATCTGCACAATGTGCAAAATCAAATACACATACATTATATTTCCTATTAAAGTAATAAAAAAAACAAAGAGTACGGGTCCATTAATAAAAGCATGGTGAATTCAGGTGTGTTCCTCTTCCTTGGTTCAGTGACATTTATAGACAAGGTTTGATGTTGCCAAGTGGAAATGAAGATATGGTGTGAACATGTGGTGAAAGTGAACCACAAAAGTACATTGCAGCCAGTGGCATAGCTGCTGATGGAAGGACCCTGGTGAAGAATTTTGACAGGGATCTCCTTTAGATGGTCATATGATCTGATGTTCCATGGCCAATCCCAGGGGACTCATGGCAAAGTGGACCTTTGCCTGGCTTTTGTAACTTCTCTGCACAGTTCTGCCATAGCTAGTAAAGGAAATAGAGGGAAATGCCTTGACTCCCCAGAGCAGAGGTTGGGCACAACAGCTGTGACCTCAGTTTTCCTATGCCAAGGAGTATAGCTATCCATCAGAAGTCAATGATAACGGTGACAAAAATATATTAAAATTTCGCAAATGATTTGCTGGTGCATAGTTCTTAAGGCTAATTTGATATTTGTCTGTTTCTGAGAACCTGTAAAGCAAAGCTGTGCTTTACTCATTCAAGGCAAAGCCCCACCGCCCCCCCACAACAACATGTACGTTCCTTTCTTTTGCTGCCCATCTACTCTATCCAGGAGCCGATGAAGAAACCAAGTATTTCCAGGCATGGAGGAACATGTGTCAAGCTCTTGGGCAATCAGTACTGTCATAGCCCTGAATAGACAAAGCACAGTATTGCACTAATCCTCCCATCCCCAGCTGCACAAACTTACCTTTTTGTTTGCTTCCCTGACACATTATTCAGCACCAGAAGCTTAAGGAAATACCCAATACAACTGATTAAGGAGGAGAATGTGACTCTTTGATGTGACAACCCTGGGCCAAAGCAGCTACAGAAGTCTGTAAGGACTTATTTTAGGGCTCATTTACAGTAAACTATTCAATTATTTTTATGGATAGAGGTTCACATCCATCAAAGGGTAGCTGTATCTAGAAAAATGGACATGTAGTAAGCTAACCAGGCACCTTACACAGACAAATAAAACATCTGTACCGGCATGTAGTTCACCCTTGCAGCATGCAGCTTTTATGTCTGTAATTTTCATATTACTGCTGCCATTGCTAACAATGCCTTCTTGCTAGTAGGTGGGTCTGCCTTGGGCTCCGTCATTGACAACCGTGGTCAGCCCATAGTAGCGTGAAATTATATAATGTGTTACTCATGCGCTACCACTTTAAATAAGTGTTATGTCCTGTACACACGATCGGACTTTCCGACGGAATATGTGCGATCGGAGCTTGTTGTCGGAAATTCCGACCGTGTGTAGGCTCCATCTGACTTTTTCCATCGGAATTTCCGACACACAAAGTTTGAGAGCTGGATCTAAAATTTTCCGACAACAAAATCCGTTCGCGTAAATTCCGATCGTGTGTAGACAATTCCAACGCACAAAGTGCCATGCATGCTCAGAATCAAGCAGAAGAGCTGCACTGGCTATTGAACTTCATTTTTCTCGGCTCGTTGTACGTGTTGTACGTCACCGCGTTCTTGATGTTCGGAATTTCCGACCAACTTTGTGTGGCCGTGTGTATGCAAGACAAGTTTGAGCCAACATCCGTCGGAAAAAATCTGATGGATTTTGTTGTCAGAATGTCTGATCGTATGTACAGGGCATAAGTGATAGAAAACTGAACATCTGCAATCACTAATAGCTTATCCGTGGCTAATATACCATGCAAGAAAAGGTGGTAGTGCTGTGCTGTCTTTAATAAGTAAATATATATATAAAGTGATTCCTGTGGGTACGTCTTGTATTGAAAGTGTGTTCAAGAATAGTCTATATATGTAAATAAAACAACTGTTCATAAAAAATAGTTACTACAAATTTGTTGCAAGTGCTACACAGTCAATAGTGCATATGCTTCCCAAAGAATGAATCATATAATTAGGCATAATTATTCTTCTATAGTGAAAAAAATGCTATTAGTACATAGATGAATAAAAAACAGGCGTCTTAAGGCTGGACACTAAATAAAAAAAAACATAGAAGTACAGTTAAGTACATTAATTCTTATATAGTGAATAAAGTGCTATTAGTGCATAGATGAAAGGAAAACAAGTGTCTTAAGGTTGGACACTAAATCAAAAGCCTACAGTGGCCCAATATCACTTAAACCAGGGATCCTCAAACTACGGCCCTCCAGCTGTTACGGAACTACACATCCCATGAGGCATTGTAAAACTCTGACATTCACAGACATGGCTAGGCATGATGGGAATTGTAGTTCTTGAACAACTGGAGGGCCATAGTTTGAAGACCCTTGACTTAAACATTGGTTATAAACAGTAAACTGTGTTTTTAAGGTGATGCACAGTAGGCCGGCCTACTTTTGGTCTCTCAGTTGTCTACTTTAACTACTGACACTGGAAAAAGCTCTACTGCTTCTCCAATGTCCATAATCGTTGGACCTTCTGCTGCTGGAGGGAATGGAAGGGGAGGAATGGGTGGTCTTGGCTATTATATAGGGATTCAAAGCAGGGCCGTCTTTAATATTGATTGGACCCTGGGCAAACGTTTTCTTGGGCGCCCCCCCCCATACAATTTTGCTCTCCACCTGCTCTGAGACATACAATAAATAGCAGCTAGACTTAAAATCAGTTTACTGTATCAGATCAGGCAGCGATTGGTTGCCAGAGGTTACAGTTTATCATTACCGCTTACTGACTGGTTGCTAGAGGTTACAGCACACATTACGGTTCACTGATTAGTTGCTAGATGTTACAGCACATGATTTCTGCTTGTTGATTGGTTGCTAGAGATTACTGTACAGTAATACTGCTCATTGATTGGTTGCTAGAGGTTACAGCACATCATCTCCTCACTGCAGGGGGCGAGATGTAAATATGAATGCCGCCTTTATTTACATATCTATGCCGCTGGATGCAGCTATTTACATATGAATGCTGGTTATTTACATGTAAACACAGGGTCTGCAGGTGAGTCATCTGTACACAACAATAGGGCAGAGCTGTGGGCAGCATTAGTAGCAGCACTTCACACTGATATCAGGACACAGCAAGGGACTAAAACTTCAAGGGACAAGGGAATTTAAACTGGGATAGTTGGCAAGTATGAGGCAGCTGCTTTGGGCCCCACAACAGTGAAAGGGACCAGGGCAGCTGCCCTTTTTGCCCTGCCTTAAAGACGGCCCTGATTCAAAGGCCAACTTGGGCTACAAAAAGGAGTATACCCTTCTGCATGCCGAAGTAGTCCTAGATGAGTGGAAGTCTTCTGATCCAGGTATATGTTGTATTACTTACATCTCTTGGTAGATGGTTTGTATTATGAATGCTTATTGCTTATGTACATTAATCTAGTAATATGTTTATTTATTTTAAGGTTTATTTTGAAAGACTGTTAACCTACGCAGAAATAGACATTTGTCCAGCCAACTGGAAACGGATTGTTTTGGGTGCAATCCTTCTAGCCTCTAAGGTTTGGGATGACCAGGCAGTGTGGAATGTGGACTATTGTCAGATCCTGAAGGACATCACAGTGGAGGACATGTGAGTTCTTTCTCTTTCTAGGAGCATCAACGCTTTTTCCAATAATGTTGACCTGTCACCTGTATAGAGTGCAGCAGACCTGAATCAGTTGTTATCCTATCAGTGCTCCAGGATCTTGGGATGTCACTATGAGGCTGAGTCATTCCATCACCACATCACAAATTTAGCCAAACTAAATTATCTCAATCAAAATGAACAATATTTATTCCTTATGCAGCTAGCAGTAATAAATAGGAAAGTATATCATATTTACTTGTTTTAACATTTTTTTTTTTACATTTCTTCAGTTAACCTCCCTGGCAGTATTCCCGAGTCTGGCTCGGGGTGGAATTTCAGAACCAAAAGCAGTAACCTCGAGCCACACTCGGGATCACATCGCAGGATCCAGGAAGAGCTTACTTACCTTGTCCCCTGGATCCTGCGATGTCTCCCCGAAGTGCGAGCGGCTCGTCCTCCGCTCGATTCATCAAGGAGCCAAGCTCCGTTGCCTGCGAGCGTTGCGACGCACGGGAACGGAGTACAGTGCCAAATTCAAAAAGTGAAACACACACTATACATACAGTATACTGTAATCTTACAGATTACATTACTGTATGAAATTATTTCACATCCCTTTTGTCCCTAGTGGTCTGTCCAGTGCCCTGCATGCAGTTTTATATTGTAAAAACAGTTTTTTCTGCCTGGAAACTGGAGATTGTCCATAGCAACCAAAACCGTCCATTTACATCAAAAGTGGTTTTAGACCAGCTAGAAAACAGCGATAATAAATTAGAATCACTCGCAGAATTGAGCGATAGTGATTTGTGGGGAGATCCGTCATCAAACACTGAGCATATTTCAGTGTTTTTGATTTGATTACATTATTGAATACTTTTTATTATTATTATATTATTATTTGGTATAATTATTTATAGTTATTTATTATATTATAATTTATTATTTCGTTTTTCAAACTTTATTATACCCAGGATGTCTACTAGGCTCTTGTTTGGACAGATTTAAGTGTGTTATTCCTAAGAATTACAGGCCTACAATATAAAACGCCAAATTTCCATGCAAAATAATTGTACTGCATTCAGCATCAAAAATCTGAAATAATCATACCGCCAGGGAGGTTAATTCCTGGTTTCCAGGCCTAGGCCAAGGAAATGATGTCATACATCCCAGGAGTCTTCGTGGGCATTTCTTTCTTTCATCTGAAGGGGGGAGGAGGGGCTTTCTCAGCTAAGCACACCCTTCTGTCTGCATGCCTGGCCTGAGAGCAGATGAATTCCAGGAAGTAAATTCTTAATGAATCATCTGCCCTTACTCAAGATGGCCACATTCAGAAATGTTTGGGGGTGTTTTTCAAAGTAATTTCCCAACAAAATATAGGTAGATGGGGGAGTTTGCTTTGAATTGTAAAAATTAATTACTAGCGCTTTTGGTGTGTGGTGCTCAGATACAGTATGGCATCAGCAGAGTAACAGGATAACTACCACCACATTATTTTTGGGTCACAGCTCAGCCCCACTATTTAATGCCTTGCTTTATGTTGTCACCCCAGGTACCTGTCTTAATCAGTTGTGCCAAAGTTTTTAGATTGCATTAGAAAACCTGACTAGTTGTAGCAAAGTAACAGCCTACACAAGGAATAAACACCCCATGCATAAAGTGTACCTGGTTTCATTGAACCCCATTATTTCAAGAGTTCCTTTCCATTTCCATCTCTTCCCTCTTTCACTCTCTCTCTAGGGGTATCACAGAATGTGCAGAACATAAAGCTAGATCAGTGTTTCTCAACCTTCTTTCAGTCAAGGCACCCTTTAAAATTATGGACAGTCTCAAGGCGCCCTTTAAAATTATGGACAGTCTCAAGGCGCCCTTTAAAATTATGGAAAGTCTCAAGGCACCCTTTAAAATTTTGGACAGTGTCAAGGCACCCTTTAAAATTTTGGACAGTCTCAAGGCGCCCTTTAAAATTATGGACAGTCTCAAGGCACCCTTTAAAATTATAGACAGTTTTAAGGCACCCTTTAAAATTATGGACGGTCTCAAAGTACCCCATTCTAAAATGTAAAAAACTATTCTAATAGTTTTACGTAATGCTGTACCATCAACACGCGTAGGACACCCAACATTAGAGGTGATTTATTCTTCCAAAGCAAATACACTTTTACTAATACTGACTAGTATTCCAGTGTTTCTCCTCTCCCTCAGTTTCTCTCCATCACTCAGTTAATGTGACCCCAGTGTTGACGGAGATGGGCAGGGGGGGTAAAACAAGGATGCTGTACAGGCGATCAACAAACACTGGTTGTTAGGATGCCGGTGGCTGGAAGGTTGAAAAGATGTACAAAAAAAACCTGTGGCTTTGTGTATCTAAAAAGCAGGCTTGATCCACCTGCTGGCTTGTATACATTTTTTGTATACATTTTTGGGCAATTTTTAGGCATTTTGCCAAGGCACCCCTGAAGAAACCCCATGGTACCTGGGCACTCTGGTTGAAAAAGGCTGAGCTAGCCAAATAAATCATATATATGCTGCATATCATGTGCTGCTGGGTTTCTCACACTATAGCCACAAGGTGGTGTTGTATCACCAAAATCACAGGCTGACATTGTAATGTGCATTAGTACCAAGCAATATTGCATTGACCTATAACAAAACCAGAGCTGGCTTCTTGATTCTGATTTACAAGCTTGGCTTCAGAACTAGCTATCAAAATACAGCCTGCAGTAACAGAGAATCCACCTCTGAGAAAAGGGTTTTAAGTTAATCTGTGGTTTGCCCATGCAGTCTGCTGGGGTTGCTTACATCACATTTAGGCTTTGTTCACACCATGTCACAGAAATGTCAGTTTTTCTGCACATGTTTTGCAAAGACACAAAAAAAAAAAAAAAAACAATTGTTTTCTTTGTGCCCTGTTTACGCCCCAATGATCAAGCCACATGATCCAGTAGCAATTTTTCTAAAGTGTTCAAGGATGTATGTTTCTATTGGGTTGCAGGTTTTGGCCAATGACGCCCCAATGTGCAGATTTTTTCTGCGCAGGAATTTGCAACGTGTATGCAGTTTCCTGCACAGGTTAAAAACTGACGTGACATCAACATTGGTGTGAATAGGGAATATAACTGACGCACATGAAAAAAGATGTCAACGTGCATGAAAACTGATGTGAAACTGATGTCTCTGCAAGTGAAATCTGTGCAGTTTTCTCATCAGTTTTCATGCAGGCATGGTGTGAATGAGCTCTAAAGCTGGCAGCACCTGGCAGAAAGTCTCAGGGGTTTTGGATGTCTATACAAGGGGGACTTTTACAGGTAAATAACATGAATTAAATATATATAATCTTATCAGAAATTGCTGTTGATTTTAATAGTCTGGTGACAGGGTCTCTTTAGGTTTATTATGTTTATGTTTTAGTATATGCAGAAGTAGATATCTGATGTGTCATGGAAGATTGTATTCATTTCCTATGGTTTTGATGTTTCTTATTTCTAGGAATGAGCTGGAGCGTCAGTTCTTGGAGCTACTGCAATTCAACATCAATGTTCCGTCCAGTGTTTATGCCAAGTATTATTTTGATCTGCGGTCACTGGCCGAGGGTAACAACCTTAGCTTTCCACTCGAGCCCCTGAGCCGGGATCGTGCATGTAAACTTGAGGTATTAAACTTTTATAAGCTCTTATTAAGGAAGGACTCCAGGATGAGTTCTGAGGTTTTGGTGGAGCTGTATATTATGCTTCAATAGCATCCTGTATAAGATAATGTTTTAAGTTTACCATTACACACGCCCCAAAGCTTTAGAACAAATCTTTTTGAACTTTTTTTTAAACCCCTAAACTTTATCTAAAAATAGTAAAAGGGGTTTTAACTGCTTCCCATCCTTAGGATGTACCCATACATATAAAAAAATGTAACGATCACCATTTTATTCTCCAGGGTCTCTACTTAAAGCGGAGATCCACCCACAAGTGGAACTTGTGCTTTAAGGATTCCCGACCCCCTGACATGCCACATTTGGCATGTACTTTTTTGGAGGGGATCAGGTACCTAGTTTTGACAGGTACACAGCTCCCACTTCTGCTCGCAGCGCCATGAGCCACGAGAAGTTCTCCTCCCCCCCTCCCTCCCTGCAATCTTCTGGGCACATCACAGGTCACAGAAGATTGCCCGGCTGTGAAGCCGCAAGCTGTCACAGCTGGGTGCCCACATTTGCAATGCCGGCGCCGCGGAGAGGAGAGGAGAAGGGAGAGAGGCAAGGCTTCGGGCGGCCGCATCGCTGGACTGTGGGACAGGTGAGTGTGTGTTTTTTTAAAAGTCAGCAGCTACACTTTTTGTAGCTGCTGACTTTTAATAAACACATTAACGGCTGGAACTCCACTTTAGAAAAAAAAAATGTTGGGGATTCTAAGTTATTTTCTAGCAAAAAATGCAGCTTTTTACATGTATGAGAGAAATGTCAGAATTGGCTCAGATGGGGAGGTGGTTAATATTTAGACTTTCCAGAAACAATATATACGTTATATAAAGGCAGTATTAGGGAGGAGTTATATTTTCAGCACACAGCTAGCTTCCTGTCTAGCCATATAGGAAGCTACGACTTCTTATTGGGTTTCAGATGGCGGCTAGCAGCGTATACATGACCCAGCCACATGATCCAGTAGCAATTTTTCTAAAGTGTTCAAGGACGCATGTTTCTATTGGGTTGCACATTCTGGCCAATAAAGAGGGAGGGACAGAATGGTTGGGAATATCTATTTTAACTGACCGCTTTGTTCTCTGAGATTGCTTTGAGAGCTAAGGTAAAGAATGACGATCTTAAAGTGGATCTTTCAGTCACTTTACAAGTCTGCATGAACAAATTCCTAATACCAGGCAAAGTGTTAACTGGTAGTGTATCAGTTTTAAGGTAGAAATAAAGGGAATGAAAGGACACTCACAAAACCAGAAGACAGAAATTGCCCATATACCATGGCCAGTGCCAGGGTGGGCTGCAGAGTGTTGTGGCTGTTCGTAGCAGAAGTGGTACAAGAAGGCTTCAGGCATCAGAATGGAAGGGATCCTGTTTCATTTCAGTTTACTTGCAAACAGGATTCCTTCTACTGTATCACAATGACTAAGAAGGTCAGTAAACATCCCAAACACTGTTCAGCCCACTCCAGTTACGGGCCAAGATCAGTGGGGTCTCCTAGACTGGATTTAGGCTTCAAAGCAATGACTTCTGTCCTTTAGTTTTGCAAGTCCATTTTTATTCCTATTATTTCTACATTAAATCTGCTACACTGAACTGGATTGCAATTTCAATCCATGTATGGGCTGTTGTACAGAAGTCGATCTATTGAACGACTTCTGTACAACTAGCCCGTCTAGGTTTTCCCGAACGAATAGTGCCGCCGGCTATGGCTGGCAACACTGATCATTGTATTGTGCCAGTGGGTAAGGTTCCCCGCCGGCAGAACACATTAGTGCTGCGGGAAAGATTCCCCCATCAGCATCGGGTGTGTTGGTGGGAGGAATCAGCACATTGTTTTTCTTTCGCTGGTTAATCGAAAAAATATATATATATATAATCTATGGCCAGCCTACGTGCCAAGACCTCCCATCCTGGGTTTAATTGATAGCTGCAAGATAGCTGTGAATCCCTATTATATTGCAGCTTTTAGAATAAATGTCCATCTGTGCACTCAGAAACCAGTTGAATACCAGAACGATTATATATGTACCCTGGTAGACAAGGGGTTAAGGTACACTCAGAAAACACAATGGTGCAGGGAAGCTAGGCATTGGTCTTTTTTTTTTTTTTTTTTTTTTAAATAAGATGGGCTTTATTGTATTTTAAAGGTCCACATAACTCTATTCATCTTTTAATACACTTACTATGTTTGTTTTAACTACATTTAGGCAATTTCACGCCTGTGTGAGGACAAGTACAAGGACTTCCGAAAACTGGCCAAGAGACGTTCTGCAAGTGCTGATAACCTGACTATTGTACGATGGTCTCCTGCCATCGTATCCTAACATTGGCTCCACCTTGCAGACTACTGTGTCTCACATACTGATTTGTGGATACCTTGTTGTCTTTGTCTCGGGAAATTGGACATCTTTTTCTATTCTGAATCGTTGGCAAGCCTCCCCTACAGTGCCTCCCTATCACAAAGATGGGATACATCTGTCACCTTCTGCAAACAATATAAAGCCATGTCATTTGTTTCACACTCCTCTCAATGATTTGGATGGAGCATCGCTCTCCATCCTACTCTGATGACAACCTTGTGAGTAAGAAAAGACGGAAACTAATAAGGAAGTTAACGAAAATCAAATGCTGGACACAAACTTGGACACATATGAAAGTTAGTTGTGTGATATATGTATACACAGGGTGGTCATAACTAAGATGATGGTATTCTGGGGAATATAGATAAGCATCTAATAGGATCTCAGCTATATTGGTGGAGCTAATTCAGACCATATGGAAACAAATGTGCAATTAAGAAATGTTACTTCACACACACACAAAAGAAAAACATCAATGGATACAAATCTTTTAGCAAAGAAACACTACATAGCCAAAAGTCAAGGCATTTTTCATGTGATCTTTTTTGAATGAAAGGATTTGAGTTCACATTGGGTGATTCTGCCCTTTAGCAGAGGTTGTGCAAAAGCCTAGGCTTCTGGTTATGTGACCAACACGATTATTTCAGCCCTTCAACTACTTGTTCCTCCTTCAGCAAGATTGTTGGCATATCTTTAAAGAGAATCTGTCATTAATTAAAAGCAATCTGATGGAGACAGCCACTGTCTGACTCATAAACTGCCTGCTAATTCCAGGTCAGTGAAGTGCCTGTAAGCGAGGTGACTTCCTTGGAACAACCTGTAAGTCAGACAATGGCAGCTGCAAGCAGACAGGTGTTTAGTTGAATGATATTGATTTCTCTTTTGTAACAAATGGAAGTGGAAACAGGAAAAATAGCTTAGTGCACTGAAAATATCAAAGCCAGTGTATTACTAATGAGGGCTTATAACAGATTCATTTTAAGTTGATATTTGCATATAGGTCCACGTAAGTTGTGTTTAACAATTCCCACAGGGATGCTTCTCTTAGGGTAATTTCTTGTTTGAAGAGATACAGGAGTTGATTTACTAAAACTGGAGAGTGCAAAATCTGGTGCAGCTCTGCATAGAAACCAATCAGCTTCAATTAAACTTTGCCAAAAAAAACTGGATCAAGCTGAAGTTAGAAGCTGATTGGTTACCATGCACAGTGGCCCCCGGGTTTTGCACCCCCCAGTTTTAGTAAATCAATCCACAGTGTCTATTTAGAGCAGAGTCACAGCGTTTGTTTAAAGCCTACTGCCTGACCATTCTGCTCATCTCTCTAGTGCTTCCCCAATGCTCATTGTCTGTCTGCTACTGCAAAATACCCACTAATTCCAGATATGAGGGAACACGTGACCTTCTCCTGTATGTATTTGGTAGCTAGGCTAAAGCACTGTCACATGGTGTAGGAAGTGACAACACTATTCCCTCTGAGCTCCTGCACTGGGTATTATGGGGGCGGTGGTGTCCTTACCAATTGTACTTCCAATGTGGTTAGACGTTGGCTAACTATCTAGTATACTTTTGAATTACAAAAGGAAACCTTCAAACATGGGAAAATTCCATGCAGTTAGTATCCACTTAAAGTCAAAAGTCACTTAGCTGCTATGCTGCCCTGATCTCTCTCACCTTATTTAGGACCACTCTGTTGAAGCAGTGTTTATGAACTATGATATATATTGCTGTTTATTCTTTTATTTTTCTCTTAGTTTTTCTTTTTTATATTTTTTCTCCACATTCAAAGGAAATAGGAGTCTTTCATACTTGACTATGTGTGCTGGGCTATGTACAGGTGGACCAAATACTATAAATTCATTCTGTCCAGTGGATCATTTACTGACCCTTCCTGGAAAAGTGAACAATGGAATTTGAAGGTCCAAAGTAATTAGGCAGGTCCTTAAGGTGTAATAATATAGGTAGGCCTTTAATCCATTAACATGAAAACCACTATATTACACAAAAACACATCAGCCAAGTTGTAACAGTTTTTTTTATCTGGTCAGTTTCAGTGGTTCCAGAATCTCCCCTTTTTTCCCTTTTTATTGTTGCCAATTTTTTTTTATTAGAGATTAAAAAAAAATTGCTCTAAGAATGTTGTAATCAATGCCCAATTTTAGAAAAATGTATATGACCAATGCATTTTCTAATCATGCAGACCAAAACAGAAGTCATCGATCTTTGTATATTCAGATAGCACCCTGGCACCACCCTGCTACCTTTTGTCAAGCACTCCCTTAAAGTGTGGCCATGTATTTTGCCATATTTAATATTGCATGGCATGGTAGTGAAATCAACAGCTTTGTAAATATATAATTGCCTAACAGCAAATTAACTTTTTACCATGTTAGAGGCAGAACTGTGGAATGCTAAAGCCCTGTACACAGGGGCTAAATGCCGGCCGAAATTGGCCAGTTCAACAACAATCGGCCGACATTCGGCCCGTGTGTATGGGAGCCGGTCCGACAGAAGCCAGCCATTTGGCTGGCTTCTGTTAGACGAGCATGCTGGAAAACCAGCAGCCTACCAGTTCCCAATCTGAGCTCTCAACCAATGGCAGAGCTCGCTGACCGGAGTGTTCTGGCGGGGGGCCGCCCCCCTGTAAGAACACAATAGCTCAGCGGGGGAGATCGCTGTACTAACGTCGGATCATTCTATTGTTCTGTTTTGTTATGTAGCCAAGTCCGAAAAGGGCTCATTCAGACTGCATTGACACCCATCCTGTGCACTGAGCCTCTTTTTTGTGTGTCTGCATTCACTTTGCTGCTGCGTGCAGGCAGGCTATTGAAGTGGATGTAGATGCAGCGGCTGCAAAGACAGAGCCACACTGTCTACATATGAATCCATGCACACATCAAATTTTGACATGAAACTTTTTCCATGCAGCCACTACATCTGCGTCCAATTCTGTAGGCTCAGTAAACATGGCTACTATCTGGGCCATGCCCCCAGTGCACTTCACCCTGCCCACAGGGCTTAGTCTTACCTTCACGACTAAGCCCTGTGGGTGGGGCGAAACACATCGGTGGACGTGGCTTGGATGGAGCGGGGCTGAAGCTGTGTTTGCTGATCCTGCATTTGGGCTGTGCTGGTGTGCACCGGTTTGATCTCTTTTTTCCAGGAGTTGTACAGAGCCAGGACGGGCTCTTCTCTGCCTGCACCAGGCAGTGAGAGTCACCAGACTTTTTGGATGTCTGTCTAGAGCAGTGTGCCAAGTCATGAATGGTCACTTTTATAGGCCGCCTGCATGCAGCTCCAAGGTGGATGCAGACAAAAGTGGCTCAGCACACAGAATGGATGTCAATGCCAAACTGAATGAGCTCTAAGACAGGAGCCTCATGTATCACCTGTCACTAGGGGCCATGCCAGCTTTGCAAAGCTGTAACTGTAGAATATCATTACATAGCTGTGTATGTGCAAGCATTTGATAGATATCTATAACAATTGTAACAAGGAAAGTTTAAAGCTAAAACTTTTTCTTTGTATTGTGTTAGATAAAGTAGGGAGAGGTTAGACGATAACGTCTGCTGTCTGTGTCCCCTTTGGGAAGATTCTACTAACTTGCTGTGTTGTCACAAGAACAGGGGATGAGGGGCAATCTCTCTAAAATGAACACAGCAATGAAAAAAAAAAACAGAAATGGGTTCCTCCGAGACCTAATCCAAAGAACCTATTTACAAAGCTGATAATTTCATTGTTTTGCCTTGCAATCTCAGATGCATTCAACATAGGGGGGTTGATTTACTAAAACTGTAGAGCGCAAAATCTGGTGCAGCTCTGCATAGAAACCAATCAGCTTCCAGGTTTTTTTCTGTCAAAGCTTACCTGAACAAGCTGAAGTTAGAAGCTGATTGGCTACCGTGCACAGCTGCACCAGATTTTGCACTCTCCAGTTTTAGTAAATCAACCAACCCCATGGGGTCTTTTTCCACTGTTATAAATGTGTGATCCATGACCCATAAATGTCCCCTATTACTAATTATTCTAATTCATTTTAAGCACTAGCTGAGCCAAATGTCACTTTATGTTTAAACTGAACTGACTTTAAAAAAAACACACCTCTTCACAAGATAGTGATGTATATCTATTCCTGAGTTTACCTTTTTCTTGACATCAATCTACTTATTGTATTTAAGTGAAAAGGTAGACAACTGTATAATAAATGTTTATAAAGTTATTGGGAACTTGCCATCTTACATTTCCCCTGGAACACATGGCGTCCTCTAGAAGAGGAAAAGCAAAGAAAACTTCATGACTATTTTCATTCAATGCCCTCTGTCTTCGTTCTGAACCAAAAGTGCATTTGTAAGTCATAAGTCATTCTTTAGGATATATATAAATATATAAAATATTTATAATGTGGATGTATTTAGTATGAGTGAGAGAGTGTATAAGAGTTTGGCCATTCCTTTTTGCCTGTAAGTTGATTTTTTTTTTTTTTTAAATAAGTAATAAATTCAAACGGATCAGTCTCGAGAAGGAGAGGGCAGACAAATGTGCAACTGACTGCATGGCTTTTGTTATTACAGACCAGGGACATCACAGAAAAGTTGAGAGGACTTCCTTGAGTAGTGCCTATAATGAGCCTGCGTAATTAGTATGGTCAGTCATCAGGATGTAGTGCCAGGAATGAGCACAGACTCCTATAGGTTGATTTACTAAAACTGTAGAGGCTGCTGTTAGTAAAGCGAATGCTAGTAAATGAGAAGAAGCTATGTTTACTTTGGATACCGAATTATGTGCAAGAGAAATGAAAAAAAAAAAAAAAGAATTTTTGCTCGCACGTTAGTGTGATTAGTCATGGAAATGAGCAAAGCTTCACCTTATTTACCAAGTGAAAATGTATCTTCCTAAAGCTGGCCATAGATAGATTGAATCTTGGCTGGGTAAGCATGGACAACTTCAGTCCGACAAGCCTGTTGGATTTTTTGCATGCAGTCACTGCCGGTGGTGGTGGGGCTTCATTTGGGTCTCCCTAGGTGGCTGGCTGCTGGTCATAGAGCGATCGTCTGCACCCTGTCTCTCCTTGTAAAAGGCTCATACCACCTTGTTTCCTCTCCCTCTAGGACAAGGGATGGAAGCAAAAGGGGAACTGCCTAAGGGACAGATGCACAGCCTGTAAGTACAGGTTATCTACTGCCTGGACACCAGCTCCAGTGCTGCAACACTCTTTAAGACCTGATTCACACTTGTGCAGTTTGCAATCAATGATCATTGTGTTCTGCAGGGAGGGCTCCCCGCCTGCAGAATACAATATCACTCCAGGAGGGTTTTCCCCATCAACACTGACTACATTGATGGGGGAATTGAGCAATTTTCTTGCCTGGAAGGAAAGAAAATTTTTATAACCTATGGCTTGCTTTAGTGAACTCCTGTAGTAATCCAGCCCAATAATCTATGAGCTAGTTGATACCATGGGGTTGCTTTTCTAAAGGAATTGAGAATATTTACTCTTTAAATTCTAGTATTGTTCGCTTTGAAGACCCAAGCATTTGAGGATAAATCAGGAATTAGCTTTTTACATGATTGTATAATTGAAGTGAATCTGCTATTGATTGAGATTCTCAACTTTTTTAGTAAATCAAATCCATTTTCTGATTGTAAGCGAAGGAAAAAAAGTGATAATTGATTGTATTTAGTGATTTCAGCAGCTACGTAGTTTAAAACAATATCCTTTATCATAATTTCAAATAATGCATTGCTTTATAATTACATTAGAGTTATTCTTTATATTGTCAGATAACTCTGGTAGTAATGACAAGTCAATTAGGCCACGCTGTCCTAAGGTAGCCGGCTCCCCCCCTCGTACCTCAATGCAGTGACATTTCAAAGCCAAGCCCCAGGTTGTGGCAAACACAACAGCCATTGATATATTTTTTTATGAATTGAAGTAATGGGAATGGTTGTTTTTAAAGTCTTTGTTTGATATATTCCTTTTCAAAGCAACTTGGTCCATTTTGCAAGCAATATTTTCAGACTGTATATGTTTACCTTAACACAGCATAAATCTGTTTGTATGTGTATATATTATATATATTGCAGGAAACATAAATGAAAACCGCTTTTAAAAATGGTATAAATCCCCTTTCTTTGATGTCAGTAATTCTTATGTTCTGCAAAAGGTTCTGTGAGTGAGAAAATAGGAGTAAATATGGTTGATCCATTATCCAGATGTTCATTGATTCTAATACAATGCTGTCAACTTTTATGGAAAACGTAAAGAAGAGCTGCAGGAATATGTAATACATCATACACTTATTTAGGGCACATGTGTACAAGGCTTAAGCTGCTTTTTGGCTCTCTTAGTTTCTAATCAGTTGAAATACCCAGTCACAGCATAGAGAGGAGGGAGTGATCTGGAGGGCATGAGCTGATGAAACTATAAGTATTGTTGATTGCAGTAATTTTCAATTTTTTTAAAAAAAAAGTGTGGCTTTAAAAATAATACCTGGTGATCCCGCAATTATGCTCTTTGTTCTGGGATGACAATACTCTGCCCCTCTCTCCTATCTGCTCTTATGCATTGCTACCCTGTCATGTGCGCTTCCCACGGAGAAGTAACAGCCGCTATTGTCATCATCAGAGAACCATGCAGACCAAGTGGGCTGCAAATAGACTGCAGAAGATCAGCAGGACTGAGATGCAAAAAAGAGCTGAAAATAGAATTGTATTTAATTGTTTATGATACACAGTGGTTGAGCAAAACTAAGGGGTTGATTTACTAAAGGCCAATAGACTGTGCACCTTGGAAAGTGCAATTGCACTCTGCAAGTGCAGTTGCTCCAGAGCTTATTAAATGAGGTAAAGCTTCACTTTGCAAAGAATATCCAATCACATGCAAGGAAAATAAAAAAAAAAACAGCATTTTTGCTTGCACATGATTGGTTGATGAAAGTCAGCAGAGCTTCTGCTCATTTATTAAACTCTGGAGCAACTGCACTTTACAAAGTGCACAGTCTTTTTGCCTTTAGTAAATCAACCCCTAAATGTCATCTAGTTAGATCTATTTTAATACTTATAGTGTATGAAATCAATCATTTCAAAATGTTCTAACATACAAATGGAAACAAAGGCCCCTTGCACATGGGCATCATAATTTTCTGATGTTTACTCAGGACTCCCATGTGCAAGGGGCCAAACACTGTGTAAAGGCCTGATTAATGTTGAGTATAGATGAGTAAGGCCTCTTGCACATGATACTGATGTTTGAGCATCTGCTTTTTTTATGTAACTTCAGGTGTTTGTTTTGCTCATATTTATGCACGTATATGCGCACACAATACATTCCTAGGGAAAATTCATGAATATTTATGCTCATATGTGCGTATTTGCGCATACCGATGCAAATAACTGACCAGGAACGCAGATTTTTTTTTTTTACTCAAGAATATGCAGTGCTTGTTTACGCACCTGTGTGTACAGGCACATTGTAAACAATGGGCTGCATTTTAGAGCGTTAAAAAAAACCCGCTGTACTGAGCTTTTTCAAACTGCAGCAAAAAAGGGGGGTTTCAGATTTCAGATCAGTGTGCAGTTGCCACATCCCTGGTATTCTGTCAAGAAAAAGGAATCCCCCTTCCTTGGGACTTTGTAGGCAGCAAACACACATATAAATTCAGAAAATATAATTTATTGAATATACATAAAATTATTCAATCATGTAATGACCAGTATTTAAAAGGACATAGAAAATTACTATACAAGTATGCAAAGCAGCATAGACTAGACAAAAAACAACAGGTTACATGGTATGTATGACAAAAATGAAGGTTGTTACTCTCTGGTATGTAATGATCTCCGGTACCCAACGCATTTCTGGTTCAAGCACCTTCCTCAGGGGTATTTAATAAGAGTATATGTAGTCATAATTTTGTCTTACTACAAAAAATAGAAAAGGACATATCGTAATGGTACAAAGCATGGATACTCTTGACAACCATATGGGACGGATGAGCAGCAGTAATTATGAGAAGCACCTACCTTGTGAAAAGTTCCACCATATAACTTGAAAGAATGATGAAGCACTACCAGCGGGGGTGCCAGTGGACGCCAGCCCTCGGCACCAATATTGCACGATAATGTTATAAGAACAGGGATATACCTAATTCAATTTGCCTGGTGATCGCAGGGAGTCAGGTATGGCAAATTGCCAAACCAGGTCTGTAGATTTATTTGGAGTGAAAGCGCTATCCAAAGCCTTAAATATGGCTCCAGGTCCGTATGTAGCAGCAACACTTCCCAAATCCTTGAATATTAGACCTCCATATGAACAAAAAAGGTCCTCACTCGTTTGCGTCTCCCCGCCCTGCAGTGCTCTGAGCAAATGATTTTATGTATATTCAATAAATTATATTTTCTGAATTTATATGTGTGTTTGCTTCCTACAAAGTCCCAACGAAGGGGGATTTCTTTTTCTTTCAAACTGCAGTATGCAAGAGGCCTATGGGTGCATAAGTGTATAGACGAGTGAAATTCTTCTTCACTGCCAGTGTTGTAATATACTCATTTTATACTCACGTAAACACGTACATATGAGTAAATTACTCCACTCAAATGAAAAATATTCTATTTTCGTTTGTAGTCAACGCTGTATTACTGATCTTTACTCGGTTCCATAGACAGTGATGCATCTCATTTCAGATCAATAAAAAACTCAGCATTTTTTACTCCCGTGTGCAAGAGGCCTAATAGTGGTGAGTGAAGGATGAACGGGGTAAAATTAGCACCACCCAATAGAGTCACTGGGGTTGATTTACTAAAACTGGAGAGTGCAAAATCTGATGCAGCTCTGCATAGAAACCAATCAGCCTCCAGGTTTTATTGTCAAAGCTTAATCGAACAAGCTTAAGTTAGAAGCCGATTGGCTACCATGCACAGCTACACCAGATTTTGCACTCTCCAGTTTTAGTAAATCCACCCCACTGAGTCGGGATCCTTTCCTGTGTAAGTGGTAAAATCACATTCACTTATATAACCTGTGTGATATCTTTACCACTGCTGGTTTGCAGTGCTTTTATTATTTAACCTCTACTTTGAAAAAAAAAGAGGCCAACATTAAAAAATTTACTGAAGACAAAGGCCTGGCATTTTTATTTTTAGGCCAACCTGATCTTTCTTTAAAGATACATTCCAGACAAAATAGGAAATAAAGGCTTGGGATACTTTATAGCCTACCAATGTAATATTTTACATTTTTATCTTAGCAAAGCTGTACTGCTCCAGGCCTCCTTTTGTTGATCTGGTGATCCTGGAATATGCCTGCTTATGTTACTGGAAAATACACCAAAGGTATAGGTGTCTTTCTTCCCTGCTACTGAGTTGCATTCTTTAGCATTAGTGATTCATCAGGGTTGATTTACTAAAGGCAAACAGTGCTCACTGCAAGGGCATTTGCTCCAGAGCAGAAAACAGCAAAAATGCTGTTTTTTTTCCCTTGCATGTGATTGGGTATTCTTTGCAAATTGAAGCGTCAGCTCTGGAGCAAATGCCCTCGCAGAGAGCACTGCTTGCCTTTAGTAAATCAACCATAATGAATCACTAATGCTAAAGGAAAACAGTGCTCTCTGCAAGGGCATTTGCTCCAGAGCTTGGTAAATGAGGTGAAGCTTCATTTTGCAAGGAATACTCAATCACATGCAAGGGAAAAAAAAAAAAACGCATTTTTGCTTGCACATAATTGGATGATGGAAGTCAGCACAGCATCCCCTTTAGTGAGCTCTGGAGCAAATGCCCTTGTAGAGGGCAACTGTACAAAGAGCACAGTCTTTTTGCCTTTAGTAAATTAACACCAGTGATTGCCTGGATTTGCTTTCTGTTGTCAAAAGATGGTCTTTCACAGTCTCCTTTTCCTCCACCCCCTATGGCTGTGCAATGACTACTCATAGCCATTGGGTGACAGTTTCTAGAGCCAGCAATAATCTCATATGTACAGTTTCACCCAGAAGCTTCCAGCTGAAGGAGTGACTTATGGGGCGGGTTAAAAAAGCATGTCTTGATCACTATTTTCTCCTTGAGATAAGTGGCATCGCCATGTCTTGATGTACTATCCATTCATGAACGTGTACTAGATCTGCTTGCTATCAATCATTAGATGTGCTGCCTTGAGCTGAGGCTGGATTGTTCTGACTGCTCATTAATGTCCATATGCAGCAGTGAATATAAACATGGGTACACACAGGTTTAAAGAAAGAACTGAGGGCCCATTTACATCAACGTGCATTCATTAATACACATTGGGGTTGATTTACTAAAGACAAGTAGAATGTGAACTTTGCAAGTGCAATTGCACTCATTTGCCTCTAGTAAATGTAATGTGGTAAAGCTTCACTTTGTAAAGAATACTTAATCAGGTTCAAGGAAAATTAAAATTTTTTTACTAAGCTCTGGGGTAAATAAGTACAACTGCACAGTCTTGTTGCCTTTAGTAAATCAACCCCGTTGTGATATCTTATGTCTATTCACTTCTATAGGATTCACAACGAGTTTCTACCTACCAAAAAAATAAAAAAACACTCCTGACCCTTTCTTTTTTCTAAAGCACTGCAACAAAGTGCATTAGGTTTTTATTTTTGTTGGTAGTACAGTAGAGGGTTAGGCGAGTTTGCAGTGTGGTTGTGCATTGGGGTCCAAAAGCAATAAATTAGAAACAAATTAGAAATTACAAATAGAAATAAGCATTCCCAGCACACCTGTGCACAGTCACATTGCAACATGAACACATAAGTATAAAGATGATCTTAAACTTGTTTCCGATGTACCGTATTTATTACACCATAGATGCCAACATCTTAATTTATTTTCTATGGAGCACATTACGGTGTGTTCTGTATTCTGTAATATGTCAGAAACAAATTCTTAATTGACTATTACAGTTTTTGTTGCATTTTAAATGCAGGTTTCTATATATATATATATATATATATATATATTACGTAAAACCCTAGAAAGTATTAGTTGGAAATATTGGATTAAAAAAATGCAGAAACAGAGGGATTTTAAAGGATAGTCAGCCAGTAATGAAAGTAGATTTTTAAGGACAAATATTTCACATTCTCCTTTAGATATACCAACAGTTATGTATTGGGAGAGTCTACCTGATAGATTTATTGAATAGAATCCTAAAGAAACCCTGCCACAAAATTAAAAACTAGAAAAGCGCTTTCTACTATAAACCTGTTCTGCCCAAAATGTTTAATTCCTGGTCCCCCATGAAAAATTCTGGTTTGATCCACTGGCCTTTACATTAATTCTGTGTCTGTAGTAACATAAAGGCTGGTGGAAGGAACCACAATATTTGGTGGAGGACCAAGAAAGGACCTGACACTTCTGGAAGTCTGTTCTCTGGGCACTATAGAATGAAGATCAGTGGGACAGGTATGATAGGTAAATAGGGATTATACAGTGGGGAGAACAAGTATTTGATACACTGACGATTTTGCAGGTTTTCCTACTTACAAAGCATGTAGAGGTCTGTCATTTTTATCATAGGTACTCTTCAACTGTGAGAGACAGAATCTAAAACAAAAATCCAGAAAATCACATTGTATGATTTAAAAAAAAATTATTTGCATTTTATTGCATGACATAAGTATTTGATCACCTACCAACCAGTAAGAATTCCGGCTCTCACAGACCTGTTATTTTTTTCTTTAAGAAGCCTTCCTGTTCGCCACTCATTACCTGTATTAACTGCACCTGTTTGAACTTTTTGAACTTGTTACCTGTATAAATGACACCTGTCCATACACTCAAACAGACTCCAACCTCTCCACAATGGCCAAGACCAGAGAGCTGTATAAGGACATTAGGGATACAATTGTAGACCGGCACAAGGCTGGGATGGGCTACAGGATGATAGGCAAAGCAGCTTGGTGAGAAGGCAACAACTGTTGGCGCAATTATTAGAAAATGAAAAGTTCAAGATGACGGTCAATCTCCCGTGGTCTGGGGCTCCATGCAAGATCTCACCTCGTGGGGCATCAGTGATCATGAGGAAGGTGAGGGATCAGCCCAGAACTACACGGCAGGACCTGGTCAATGACCTGAAGAGAGCTGGGACTAGAGTCTCAACGAAAACCATTAGTAACACACTATGCCGTAATGGATTAAAATCCTGCAGCGCACGCAAGGTCCCCCTGCTCAATCCAGCGCGTGTCCAGGCCTTTCTGAAGTTTGCCAATGACCATCTGTATTAACCAGAAGAGGAATGGGAGAAGGTCATGTGGTCTGATGAGACAAAAATAGAGCTTTTTGGTCTAAACTCCACTCACCATGTTTGAAGGACGAAGAAGGATGAGTACAACCCCAAGAACACCATCCCAACCGTGAAGCATGGAGAAGGAAACATCATTCTTTGGGGCTGCTTTTCTGCAAAGGGGACAGGACGACTGCACCGTATTGAGGGGAGGATGGATGGGGCCATGTATCGCGAGATCTTGGCCGATAGGGTTGTCCCGATACTAGTATTGGTATCAGCACCGATACCGAGCATTTGCTCAAGTACTTGTACTCGGGCAAATGCTCCCGATGCTTCCCCCGATACTTGGAAGTCAGCGGTGATTGGCGTGTGGGGGAGTTACAAGCTTCTCCCCCAGAAAGCCCTTTCAGCGGCTTTAGTGACATACAGCGATGATCGGTGCTTGTAAATCCCCCACACGCGATCACCGCTGACTGTCACCGCATCCTCCTCCATGCCCCCTCCGTTCTGCTATCCCCCTCCGTTCCGCTGTCCCCCTCTCCTTCTCTGCCTCCCTCCATTCTGCTGTCCCTCTCCGCTGTCCCCTCTGTTCTGCTGTCCCTCTCCGCTCTCCCTCTCCGTTGTGCTGTCCTCCTCCTCCTTCCTTTGTGAATGGACAGAGTCAGCTGACTCTGTCTATTCACATAACTGAAACATTGTAACTTCCTGTGATTACGATGTGTCAGTTTATGAATGGAGAGAAGCTGCTGTCTTCTCTCCATTCATTCTCAGTGCAGCTGAGGCTGCAGAGAAAGGGACTGGGGAATCTCTATCCTCTGTCTCTTTCTGTCTCAAGGGGGAGATATCAGAGGTCTGTTAAGACCCCTGATATCTCACCAAAGCCCCCCAACAGGGCTGATTAAAAAAAAAAAAAAACACATATTGCAATAAAGAATAAAAAAAATATTATTGTAAAAAATAAAAATTGTAAATAAAAAAAAAAAGACACATACACCGTTCACCCCCTTCCCCCCCTGAAAAAAAAGAAAGCATTATTAAAAAAAAAACACTGTCACGTGACATTAAAAAAAAAAAGTATCGGTATCGGCGAGTACTTGAAAAAAAGTATCGGTACTTGTACTCGGTCCTAAAAAAGTGGTATCGGGACAACCCTATTGGCCGACAAGCTCCTTCCCTCAGTAAGGGCATTGAAGATGGGTCGTGGCTGGGTCTTCCAGCAGGACAACGACCCGAAACACAAAGTCAGGGCAACTAAGGAGTGGCTCCATAACAAGCATCTCAAGGTCCTGGAATGGCCTAGCCAGTCTCCAGACCTGAACCCAATAGAAAATCTTTGGAGGGAGTTGAAAGTCCATATTGCCCAGCAACAGCCCTGAAACCTTAAGGATCTGGAGAAGGTCTGTATGGAGGGGTAGGCCAAAATCCCTGCTGCAGTGTGTGCAAACCTGATCAAGAACTACAGGAAATGTATGATCTATAATTGCAAACAAAGGTTTCTGTACCGAATATTATGTTCTGCTTTTCTGATGTATCAAATACTTACTGTATGTCATGCAATAAAGTGCAAATTAATTACTTAAAAATCATACAATGTGATTTTCTGGATTTTTGTTTTAGATTCCGTCTCTCACAGTTGAAAAGTACCTATGATAAAAATTACAGACCTCTACATGCTTTGTAAGTAGGAAAACCTGCAAAATCAGCAGTGTATCAAATACTTATTCTCCCCACTGTACCTGTTGTTTTTTTTACATGGAACACCTCTTTTCTAGTTTTTAGTTTAGTACAAGGGTCATTTTAGGGTAGTCCCTCACACTACAAAATTGTGGGTTAATCTGGAAGAGATTATACAGTTAGATTGTAATGTACTACAAAGGGAGGCGGGGAGTAGGGAAAGCCGCAGTTCGCTGCTTTTGTCGGCAGATGTCCCAACCCCCCACACACAGGAAAAAACACAGGGGACTATTTCGGTACTGAAGGTAGTTGGGTATTAGTACAAAAAGGTGGAGAGAAGGTGATAAGATAAAAACTATATTTTTAATAGAAAACCATTTTAAAAAAGATATATATATCTAAATATTACAATAACATATACAGTTGTAATACAGGACAGGGCAATATATACAACCATATGAATTGCATCCAGTAATAGCAGAGATTGCAAAAATGACTTGGATTCTCGACCGGTTTCGCGGTATTCACCGCTTCCTCAGGAGAGTAAAGTCTATAATGTAGCATAGAGAACAAATAATAAATATACAAAAATTCACAGATGCATACAGTTTTTGTGGTGGTTGCAGCGTGGTCATTGAATAATACATTAAACAATAGTGTACAAGTTGAATATAGAAAGGACAGGCTCACCCGTTCAGGTATTCTCTGTAGGTATGTGGGGCCCCATACAATTCCCCCTGCGACAAACACAGGGGATAACAGCAGGGGGAATTGTATGGGGCCCCACATACCTACAGAGAATACCTGAACGGGTGAGCCTGTCAATGACCACGCTGCAACCACCACAAAAACTGTATGCATCTGTGAATTTTTGTATATTTATTATTTGTTCTCTATGCTACATTATAGACTTTACTCTCCTGAGGAAGCGGTGAATACCGCGAAACCGGTCGAGAATCCAAGTAATTTTTGCAATCTCTGCTATTACTGGATGCAATTCATATGGTTGTATATATTGCCCTGTCCTGTATTACAACTGTATATGTTATTGTAATATTTAGATATATATATCTTTTTTAAAATGGTTTTCTATTAAAAATATAGTTTTTATCTTATCACCTTCTCTCCACCTTTTTGTACTAATACCCAACTACCTTCAGTACCGAAATAGTCCCCTGTGTTTTTTCCTGTGTGTGGGGGGTTGGGACATCTGCCGACAAAAGCAGCGAACTGCGGCTTTCCCCACTCCCCGCCTCCCTTTGTAGTAGATTTTTGGGATGATGGTACTTTACATTCGGTAACCTAACTATTTGATCGTAGGCGCTCTCTCCTATTAGATTGTAATGTAGATAACCAACTTCATAGAAGCAGATGAAGAGGAATGAAGGCGTAATTACTTGGTTACCCTCATCCACTACCCTCCCCACTCTCGCCTATACAGTGGAGTATCTCTATTGTGTACGTGCTTCCAAAATTGACAGAGATGATATTTATAAGCAAAATATTTTTTTTTATACTGAATGGATTGTAGTTAGTGAGGTCTTTTGTAAGATATTTAGATAAAAAAAATGAATGTAATTGTTCGCTTTTGAAGCCAGTGATTTGGTGGGAGGAAGTTTCAAGAATATTGTTATATAGATTGTAATTAAAGCATGTTTTTGTGTGTGTAATGTGCACATCATTAGGGAACATTTCACAGATGTATTAGCCACTTCACTTTATTATAATTCAGTTGTATCACATAGAAAAAAACAAAACAAAAATGTGCTTTGAGGATCTGTCATTTTATTAGATTTTATTCATCGACCTGTTTAATGTAAGGTATAGGCAATAAGTTGGCTACATCTTTTGTAGCATACATTATATGGGTATCTTCATAGCTAATGATTGCTCCTGAGGGTTAATTTGTTTGTTTTGTAGGGTTTTTCATTTAAATGACTGAAAAAAGTTAGACAGAATCATGCTCCTCCACCCCTCTACTGAATAACATCAGGAATTCAGTAGAAGCTGGACAGTATATACATATATTATATGTTACGAAGGTGGGCTTTCTTCCTTCAAAGAATACATGCTCTACCACAAATTACATTCAAGGCGAAATGTGTTAGCGTATTATTACTGTATCCTGCTATGTAGCCAAAAACAGAGTTGTCAAAATGGATGTTACCAAGTAACCAACTTCATTGTCTTAGGAGGTTTTCTTCCTTGGTGGCATTTTTTTGTGCTTGGAGTGCACCCAATCTTGTGCCCCCAGCACAGAGACCGAGCTGTTACCTCCAGCACATGATCTTGTACTGATTATCAGCTCCCAATCACATGATCACTGTGATAGGTAATCAAAGTGATCACTTGTTTTAAATGCCTTAGCTGCATCCCATGTTTCCTTTGCATAGAGAAAAAAAATATTGTACCTTTTCCTCGTCTCTAGGAAAGCAGGATGTGGAATAAAAGTCTGTTAAAATAAAATAATATTAAAGGTAAATTAGTTAGATCAGGGCTTGATCTAGGTTGGTGTTGGTACCAGTGTGTTTTAAGATAGGATTAAAAAAAAAAATGTGCACTATTGTTTTGGGCCCTTTTCCTGCTCAAAACACAAGTTTTTTTTTTTCAATTTTACCTAAAACATACTGACCCTGATCTTCGACCCTGGCACTAATCTAGATCAAGACTCAAGCTAGCCATTATATATTTATTAATGAATTTACATAGACTTTTATCTTAAAGGCTCATGCACACAGGGCGTTTTTACAGCTGCTGTTAGGGCGTCTGATGTTTTTTTTTTTAACTGCCTCTAAACGCCCCTCCATCTTAGCCTATGTGTCCATGCACACACAAACTTTCAGAGGCGTTTAAAGGCAGTAGAAAAAAACGACAGCCTGTGTGTGCGTCCATGAACAGAGGCTGTTGAACTGTAAAAACGAAAACTGCCAAAAAAATGCTGCTAAAAACTGTAACAAGCATTTAGCCGCATTTGGCATTTTTAGGCGTCTTTGCATTATAGGGAGTGTTTTTACTGAACAAATGGCGAAAAACACCCATAAACGCTATTCAAAAATGCGGCTAACAGCGTGTTTTTAATGCTGCTTTTTCCTGGCATGATCGCTGACGTTTTTTAAATGTCCTGTGCGCATGAGGCCTTACTTTCTACTCCTTGGACTAGCAAAGAAAGATACAATGTACCTTTTTCTCTATTCAGCAGGAGAGAGTTCAAAGGGTGGGGTTTTAGAACGTGATCACTGTGATAGCCAATCATAGGCTATCACAGCAATCATGGTCCTCCTGGCTCCCGTTCCTTAGTACAAGATCAGGAGCTGTTGGTGACTGCTCGGTCTTTGTGGTAGGAGTGCACTTCCAGCACAAACACTGGTGCACATATTTGTAGCATATTGGAAGGTCTACCTCCATGATGCCAGCAGCATAAGGTTAAGACACCTTTTAGTGTGAAGTTCTTATTTTTACAAGCTTGCTTTTAATTTTTTTTGTTTTCGTATTAAATCTAGAGGTCATTAGTGGTTACCATTACAACACACGTTTTGCTACAGGTAAGCCTATAATAAGGCTTACCTATAGCTACCCTGGATTTGCATATGCTGACGTCATCAGCACATGTGCTTCAGTGAATGTGCCGTTACCGGCGGCTCCCGCATCACGGCTCCGGCCAATCACAGCGCCGAAGCCCGCGATACCCGGAAGTGACTCCGGGAGCGATGTCAGCCCTCGGAGCGGTGTACGAGGTCGGCTGCGGGGGCTTCGATCTCAGGTAAGTAATTCATAATGAGCTAGTAGGCTTGCCTTTGTCTTGCAGGTTTTTTTTTTTCTTGGGTTTACAACCACTTTAGCAACTGCTGAGATTTAATATCAACCACAATAGGAGTCCAATGCTTTGAATGTGTCAGCTGACTCACATTGTGAGAAGGAGTAGTAAACACAATCATTATAAAGCACCAGTAAGTAAGGCCTACAAATGTAAAAAAAAAAATTACAAATGATACACAGAAGAATTTGCTTTTAAGATACACACCAGCATAAGACTATTTACATTAGATTGATCTCTTTTACCGATATATATATAAAATATAAATTTACAAGACTATATGTTACCTTTAAAGTTTGTAGTAAGGAGGAGGTGGCTATGGTGAATACATAGTGCTAATGTAGAAAGGGAGATGTGTGTGAAGTATGTTCTAAATAGGACAGGCTTTTTCAAGCCTCTCGTATTTGACAATAAAATCTATGAAAAAAAAATGTATGAGATAAAACTGATTGATGAATTATATTCCAAACTGGCAGATCCTCTTTAGGGTGTTGTATATTAAAATATGTAAGCTTCTGTTTAAAATGTGGTTTCACAATAAGATAACCTGAAAATCTACCCACTTTTGTATTCTAATGCCTTTAATGATGCAAGTGTATAAACTTATAATATCCAGTCAGCGATCATCTTTCATTGTTTTATCTGCTATAAAAGATGAAGACTAATATTGGTTTTAAAAAGGTAGTAAACACCGCTTGGTGACTTTTACCTACAGGTAAGCTTATAATAAATCTTACCTGGAGGCACAAGGAATATCCTAAACGTGCACATTTAGAAGATATTCACTTTTTTTTCCAGCTGGTGACGTCACCGTCTCATTCGCATTGACGGGACGGCATACTGAGTATGCCGTCCCTTCAGAGATCTGTGACACGATCATGGCTTCCATGCGCAGGAGTGATGCAATCGCGGCTCAGGCATTCAAAGGGCCGGACCCTGCGATCCCCGAAGGAAGACCGGCTGAAGATGAAGGCCCCGTCAGCGGTGACAGTGTGCCACCGGAGGGTTTTGTTGTAAGGTAAGTCTCGCATAACATGCTAGTATGCAATGCATACTAGCACATTATGCTATAAACTTGTAGGAGAATTATTTATTTTTTTTAATGGCCTTTACTACCGCTTTAAGGAGTTTTTGTTCCTCCTGCAAAATTTAGACCTACTGATTTATATATAAAACATAGCTTAGCTTTTTTTCTGTTGAATTACTAAGTAATTTGTAAACTAATAAGGAGTAAATATTTAAAGGGGTTTGCAGAGAAGTAGAAAAAAGAGTAGGGATTTCTTGTGAAAAAAAAAAAGAAAAGAGTAGGGATCCTATTCTGTCCACTCATGACCACTCTTCCAAACTCCCATGATTTGGTTGCCCTCTGAACATTGTTCTTGTAAATAGGGAAGATGGTACTCCCTTCTCTGCTTGTCAGTCCACAGCCTTCAGTAGCAGAGGTTCTGGTTACTGGACGTCTTCTCATATAGCAACAATGTGAGAAGACAGCTTGGCCTTTAGTTCTCCAGCTCTATACTTACAATAAGTGGTAAGAAAGCAGGAAAGTTTCATTTTAAATAGAGATTGTTTCAGTTATAATCCCTGATTTATTTTTGTTCAGGTAGAACAGTATGTTTAGTATTTTATCCAACTTTTAAAAGGATCTTTTGATACTTGAAAAAGTTCTGTATTAAAGAAAATGCGGTAATAATAATAGTATTGAGTTATGAATACTTTTGACATCACTACATATATAGCACTTACTGTAAAAATCCAAAATTTGGAGATTGCATAGGTTATTTATTATAAGAATGAACATCCAGGCTAGAATACATTTAGACAAAATGTTTTAAGTTGGATTTGCCCTTTTGGGATTGATGTATATTAATCAAGCCTTTTGCAGTGCACTCTACCTCTGTAGACACCACCTTCGCTTCTTTTCTTTATAGCTATTTCAGTGATTTTCTCTGGTCATAGTATGTTCTTGCACTAAACACTCAGATCACCCGTGTTGTGTAGATTCATTTCTTTCCAATTTGCAGTCAAAGGCCTTGTACTTCGAATTTTTAATTCCTAACATTATGATGAAACAAAGGTTGTCACTGCTTTTGTTTAATCTTGTTCTAAGTTTGCCAAAAAGTACAGTGACTTTGGATTACACTTAGTGACTGTAAACTGTTTGCAAGTTCCATACAATGTTATTAAAGCTGGATTTGTTTACAAAATTGAGTTTTTGTTCCTGTGTGTTATTGCATCTCTACATTGATCCATCTACCCTACTACCTTACTTCCCATCTGGAACCACAGAGCATCCATTGGGCCTAAAATATGGTAAGACCATTCCCCGGTGTTTTTCTCTATTCTCCTACCCAACACATCTATACCCCATCTTACCTGGAGGCCTAACATATCACTCTTACAAGACCATTTAGTTGTAATCATGTTGATCACTGTCTTCCTAGTTGATAACACTAACAACCCCACATCCTCGTCTGTGAAGTGGGAAGCCCTGAAGCTGGTCTTGTGGGTTTTATGTGATAGATAGATAGATATATAGATATCCCTTAAAAATCCAACAAAGCCTCATTGTTTGTAGAAATCCAGTCCCTTGAATGGACTCTCAAACACAGGAGGCCTCCATGTGTCAATTGGCAACACTATGAAGCATTACCAACTTGGAGAGGATTTTGGACCTTACCCATCAGGTGCTATCTGTGGCCAGTATAGAGGAGGGTAGAGAAAAATGGTGCATGAGCCAGGGGTAAGTAGCTGGGTTGCAGTTAGAAGACAGGGTAGAGTGAAAAGTGCTAGAGAGGATAGTCCTGAGTTGATATGCCCAGTTTCATGATATTGGGGATATCCATTCAGGGATAGCATTACTAAGGCAGAATACCCTCTTAGGGGAATGACTGATCCAGTATAAATGGGTGGTGGTATATAGGTAAGGATAGACCAATACTGGTGGAAGGGGATTCAATTAGAAGAGGTGATCTATGATCTATGCCTATGTCAAAAGCGACCTGAAAGCGAATGTGAACGATGGCATCAATAACGAGGGTATTGAAAGTCTTTATGGCTGGAGCTACATATGGATGAAACTAATAGTAAATTAATTCTGGGTGTATGATACAGGTCACCTAACAAAAAGGAGGTGGAGGAGATTCAGCTAACATGTTGAAATGGCTGGGAAACAGGGCAATGTTATTATTATGAAAGACTTAACCTGATATCGATTGGGCTAATGGAACTGGGCTTGCATTTCATGAACTTATTGCAGGACAAATTGTTGGGTGAAATTGTGAAAACGCCAACTAGAAATAATGCTCTGTTGGACCTAACCATTTCAAACCGCACAGAGCTGATTCTAGATGTGGAAATTAGGGACAGCTTGGTAACAATGATCATAGGGTAATTATGTTTGTTGTAAATTAGAGGAAGGAGAGACATGTTGGTATGACAAGAACTCTAAATTTAAAAAAGGCTAACTTCAGTAAGCTTCGTTCCTTACTATATGTTACTAAATAGGAATACTAAATAACAGCATTCACCAATGCAGCAATGCGGATAAATTCTAAGGTGAAAAAAAGCGTTCTTTAACCTCCCTGGTGGTATGATTATTTCGGATTTTAGGTGCTGAAAGCGGTACAATTATTTTGCGTGGAAATTTGGCGTTTTATATTGTAGGTCTGTAATTCTTAACAATAACACACTTAAATCTGTCCAAACAAGAGTCTAGTAGATATCCCGGGTATGATAAAGATTGAAACACAAAAACATAAATTATAATATAATAAATAAAAATAAATAATTAAAAAAAAAATAATAATAATAATAAAATAAATTTCCCCACGATTCACTATCGCTCAATTCTGCAAGTGTTCTAATTTACTATCGCTGTTTTCTAGCTGATCTAAAGCCACTTTTGACATAACGGGACACTTTTTGGTTGCTATGGACAATCTCCAGTTTCCAGGCAGAAAGAACAGTATATATCGTATAAAACTGCATGCAGGGCATAGGACAAAGCACTGGGGACAAAAGGGATGTGAAATAATTTCATACAGTACTGTAATCTGTAAGATTACAGTACTGTATGTGTTATGTTTTTACAATTTTTTTGAATTTGCCGCCAGGCTCCGCCCCCGTGCGTCGCGCCGCTCGCAGGGAACGGAGCCTGGCACGGAGAGGCTTTGGAGGAGACAGAGCCCGCAGACACAGCGGGGGACATCGCAGGATCCCGGGGACAAGGTAAGTAAAGCCACACCAGGACCAGTGTGGCTAAGGGTTACCGCTAATGGTCCTGATTTTAAACCCGAGCCACACTCGGGAAAACCGCCAGGAAGGCTACAAAAGATAAGATCAAAGGTTCATCATCTGCATTTTAGAGCTACAAGGAATACCGGAGGTTTACAAAAGCAAACAGAGCTGCTAAAATAGAATATGAAAAACATATTGCAAGTAAAACACACCTGAAAAAATTCAAAGCAAGGTCCATAAAGACATGGATGAATGCATTTGGGGTGGAGGAACTTGACTGTCCTGACCTCAACACCTTTGGGATGAATTAATGCGGAGACTGCAAGCCAGGCCTTCTCGTCCAACATCAGTGTCTGACCTCACAAATGCACTTCTGGAAGAATGGTCAAACATTCCCATAGACACACTCCTAAACCTTGTGGACAGCCTTCCCAGAAGAGTTGAAGCTGTTATAGCTGCAAAGGATGGGCCAACTCAATATTGAACTCTACGGATGAAGACTGGGATGCCATTAAAGTTCAAGTGTGTTAAGGCAGGTGTCCCAATACTTTTGGTAATATAGTGTGTGTATATATATACACACACACACACACACACACACACACACACACACACAAAATAAACTGGATGGACCTGTGTCTTTATTCAATCTTACCAAGTATGCAACTATGTAAGAAGGCAGAATTTCGTACTCTCTTAGACCAATTATACATAAAACACAAAGGGTTGATTTACTAAAGGCAAATAGACTGCACGTTGCAAGTGCAGTTGCGCTCATTTTCCCTAGAGCTTAGCAAATGCGGTAAAGCTCTGCTGATTTCCTATGAACTAGCAAAGAATAGTGGCAGTGTTCAATCAGAGACATACCTGCCGGGTGTGACTGCTTTATATATGGAATAACTCATTGGGGGAGCCAATACCCCAAGGGAGGAGGAGGTGCCGGATTCCTGACATCAAATGCACCGCCGTAAGGGGCGGCTCAAGACAGAGTGATTCTCTGACGCTGGGGCACATGGCATAGCCCCGCCTGTTTGGGCGGGATGACGTCACGCGCCAAATCATCACCGGTGTATGGATTTCCCCTACAGCGTCAAATGACGAGGCGGGGATGGGTAGGAGCTCCTCCCTGCAGAAGGGTTGTGAGGGCAGCAGGGAATGGTTCCCAAGCGCCGTCCACTGGCCACAAGCGGGTGGAGCATACCCACCGGGTGGGTGTAAGCAAGAGAGCTCAACAGAAGGCATGCCACAGCACCACCTGGTGGATCCAAGGGTCACGACAGTCACTGGAGACCGGACTGGAGCGGCTTCAGAAAAGGTATGTATATGGATTTGTTCTTTACAGGGCTAGATAGGTTAGTGTTAGATCATTGATGTCTATAGATGTAGCAATTTTAGTGTTAGGCTCGATTTCTCTTTTAAAGGAGTTGTAATCCCTCATGGTTTTTCACCTTAATGCATTCTTCTGTGCCCCTCAGAGCCCCCCTTTTACTTACCTGAACCCGATTGTTTCAGTGACAAGCACTAGCCAAGCAGCTCCAGCCTCTGTCTTGTGTCCATATTAGATTGGCTTCCGCTGCTGTCAATCAAATCCAGTGACACGGTAGCCAGAGGTTGGGCCAAGTCCTGCTGTCTGTGTCAATGGATGCAGTAGCAGGACTCGGGAGCGTGCCCACATGGGTGCCCCCAGGAAATCGGCTCTCCATGAGGGCACTCGCCAAAGAGGAGGAGCCAGGAGCGCTGCTGGGGGACCCCCCAGAAAAGGAGGATCAGGGCCGCTCTGTGCAAAACCCTTGCACAGAGGAGGTAATTATGACATGTTTGTTATTTAAATAAGAAAAAAAAAAAAACCTTTACAATCACTTTAAATATATTCCTTAACAGCCACAAAGCATAGAAATTCAGTTTGTGTACACCAAATGGCTTTGCAAAACCAGTTATTACCGTGTAAAAGTGACATTATCAATGTGCTGAACTTATCCTGTACAGAGAGTAGAGGGGAAGATCTGGAGGAAATACAGAATGCACACAAGGTGGGGGTGGGGGGTTACTACAACTGGAGCGTACAAAGTCTGGTGCAGTTTTGCAGAGAAGCCAATCCGCTTCCAGGTTTATTTTTTGTCAAAGTTTAAGGCCAGGTTCACACCTATGCATTTTTTAGTGCGTTTTCAGTTCTGTAGAAACACACTACAGTCCATTTACCATGGTTTCCTATGGGTCATGTTCACATCTGTGCATTTTATGGAAAGGGCCAGGGATTTTTTTCAGATTTTTGGTTCCATAGACTTCCATGGAACAAAAACTTGTATTGAAAAATGCACCTGGAATATGCATCAACTGCAATCTGCATAGGTGTGAACCAGGCCTAATTGAACAAACTGACGTTAGAGGCTGATTGGCTACCATGCACAGCTGCACCAGATTCTGAATGCTCCAGTTTTAGTAAATCTCCCCCAAAGATTCATAACCATACATGCCTCTTGTATTTTAGACAATATGTGCTTATCCCGGAGTCCTGCTTTAAAGGAGTTGTAAACTCTCGCCGTTTTTCACCTTAATGCAGGTGAAAAACCTCCTGTGCTGCAGCAGCGCCCCGAGCCCCCCTTTTACTTACCTGAAACCAGTAATTCCCACAACAGGAACGAGCACACCAGCTCTGGCCCGTGTCCTGATTGGAATGATTAATAGCAGTGCAGCCATTGGCTCCTGTGCTGTCAATCAAATCCAATGACGCGGAGCCGAGTCCTGCTGTCTGTGTCTACGGACGCAGCAGCAGGAAACGGGAGCGCGCCCGCACAGCTGTCCCGTCGCAGAGGGACCCCAGAAGAGGAGGATCAGGGCCACTCTGTGCATAACCCATAGCTCCAGACTGTCCCTGATTTGGAGCAATGTCCCTCATTCCTCCTCATTTGTCCTTCATTTTGGTCTAATCTATATAGATGTATATAAAATATAAAATCCACTTTTTATCTATCAAAAAGTATTTCCCAGCGCTAAACCTTTCACCTGATTTCTAAATTGCTGCATTTGTAAATTCCAAAAGCCAATATAAAGGAATAGTAGTGGTAAAAAAAGCACTTGTGGGTTTAACCAATCTTGTTTTTTTGTACAATTCTTCTTTAAGGGGGCGTGACAAGGGGTGTGTCCTATGCCTGCATACTTTTGGTGATAGGTGTCCCTCATTCCCATCTCAAAAAGTTGGGAGGTATGATAACCAACTGCAGAGCGGAGGTAAGTATGACATGTTTGTTTTTTGTTTGTTGTTTTTTTAACCGAACCTTTAAAACCCCTTTAAGTCAATCATATTTATATGTATGGCTAAAAACAGCATTAAAAAGGTTCCAGTGTCCCTTTAGTCCAATCAAAGCTTAGCATTCAGCGCTTACCTACAATCCACCACAAAGCTGGCTGCTGCCGGGATCCTTAAAACCTCAACTTCAGGCAAAAGCTAAATACACAGCTGTACAGATGTAATACATAGATGGTGGCTGATTAACCTAAAAAAGCATTTGTATTTCTGTCTATCCATTCTTGAGGTTTTTACAGCAATGCAACAAAGCACAGCCCTATCATGCAGGGCAGGAGGCCTGATTTTTTTGCTTCTGCAGCTAAAGTGGAATTATAGGTAAAATAAAAAATAATATATGCAATGTGACCCATAACTACAATAACACAGCCCCCCCGTAACATAGTTTTATAACATATTGACCTGACAATGGATCTGTTAATCTTGTACATTTTATGTCCCCCTGACCACCGGGTAGCCTTTGATGGACATGTCGTTTTAAGTGGGCTTTAAATAAAAGACACACAAATGAAAGGCCCACACCTTCTAACGCCTATTATGCCCATAATTGTAGCAACAGGAATATTTTTATGGAAAAAAAGCTTAAACAATATTAATAAAAACTGACCATTGTAAATCCCCCACTACCAACCAGTGTATTAGTGCTCTTTCAGATGGGTGGCTGGGGACAGTAAAAACAAGCCACGGTTTTACTGCCCTGGCCACCCACCGGAACTGTGCCAATAGAGCTGTACAGGGCTGCACAGATGTTGCAAAGCAAAGGCATTTTAAACTTGGGGTACAGGGATTGACAGGCAGCACTCACCCATTAAGTTTAATGGGGCTGCACTGCGACCGCGTGCAATGTATATGATTGTGGCGCAGTAGTGCAACATTGAAGGGTTAAATCAGGAGGTGAAGAGGTATTATAATGCCACTTCACTACCTGTCAAATGCCCTCTGAAAAGCAACTCAAAGGTGAATCGCTCTTAATAGGACAACACAGGGCCCAGCAAGTCTGAAAAAGCCCTTATGGTTTATTGCAACCCTTCCAAACACCACTTTTGGCAGACAACTTGAGACTTATGCCCCATACACACGGTCGGACATTCCGACAACAAAATCCATTGATTTTTTCTGAGGGATGTTGGCTCAAACTTGTCTTGCATACACACGGTCACACAAAGTTGTCGGAAAATCCGATCATTCTGAACGCGGTGACGTAAAACACGTACGCCGGGACTATAAACTGGGCAGTAGCCAATAGCTTTCATCTCTTAATTTATTCTGAGCATGCGTGGCACTTTGTGTGTCGGATTTGTGTACACACGATCGGAATTTCCAACAACGGATTTTGTTGTCGGAAAATTTTATATCAAGCTCTCAAACTTTGTGTGTCGGAAAATCCGATGGAAAATGTGTGATGGAGCCCACACACGGTCAGAATTTCCGACAACAAGGTCCTATCACACATTTTCCGTCGGAAAATCCGACCGTGTGTATGGGGCATTAGGGAGGCTGACATCAGGTCCAATTGAGGTTCTCACACTACTACACGAAAAAAAGATTACATTATGCAACCTGCTATGTTCTATAATGAAACAAATCTGCACCAAAACATATGTAAAGAAAGATGTTTTTGTAAGCAATGTTTCAGACACTTTGCCAAGCCACATACAGGGGTAGATTTACTAAAACTGGAGCATACAGAATCTGATGCAGCTGTGCATAGTAACCAATCAGCTTCTAGGTTTTAACCCTCGTTCATCTGAACTCGCACAATTTCAAAACCGTGTTCAGTCCCACTTCGGGGGGTGACTTGAAAGACGTGTGCGGGTTCATGCACAGGTGTCTGTTGAAACCGCCCCCAAAGTCGCCAAAAGTAGTGCAGGAACTACTTTTGGAAATCGGTGCGGAGCCGCAAAGTCAGCCTCGCACCGATTGGGACGCTCCTACTGCCTGCAATAGGCTCTAATTTGACATGCGATTTGACTTGTCAAATCGCATCTCAGTTTGCACCGATGTGAACGGGGGGCTTATTGTCAAAGCTTAATTGAGCAAATTGAAGTTTGAAGCTGATTGGTTACTATGCATGGCTGCACCAGATTCTGTGTGCTCCAGTTTTAGTAAATCCCCCAAAGTATAACATTATGTAGACAAGTTTAATATTAAAATAAATGGGGTAAAGTGCGCAATAACATAGATCCAATAATTATATCAATATACACCAATCAGCTATACCACTGACAGGTAAAGTGAATAACATTGATCATCTCATGGCAATGGCACCTGAAAGTGGGTGGGATATATTAGGTAGCAAGAGAACATGTTGTCCCTGAAGTTGATGTAATGAAAGCAGAAAAAATGGGCAAGCGATTTGAGTAAAGGGCCAAATTGTAATGGCTAGATGACTGGGTCAGAGCGACTCCAAAACTGCAGCTCTTGTGGGATGTTTCTGGTCTGCAGTGCTCAGGATGGACAAAAGTGGTCCAAGGAAGGAAAAGCAACAAACCGGAAACAGGGTCGTGGACAGCCAAGGCTCATTGATGCACATGGGGAGCGAAGGCTGGCCTATGTAATCCAATCCAACAGAAGAGCTACTATAGCTTAAATTGCTTAAAAAGTTAATTTTCTGATAGAAAGATGTCAAAATACACAGAGCACCTCCGTTTGTTGTATATGGGGCTGTGTAACTGCAGACTGGTCAGGGTGCCCATGCTAACCCGTGTGCCTACAATGGGCGCGTAAACATCAAAACTAGACCAGAAAGCAATGGATGAATGTAACCTGGTCTGATGAATTAAAGAATGGTTTAATGAACACAATGACCCAATTTGAGGTGTTGACTTGGCCTCCAAATTCTCCAGATCTCAGTCCAATTGGGCATCTGTGGGATGTGCTGTAAAAATAAGTCCAATCCATGGAGGCCCCACCTTGCAACTTCGAGGACTAAAGCTGGCCATACACCTATAGATTATCTGCAGATTTTCTATGGTTAGATAGAAAATGTGCAACAGATCTCTCCATGTTCGCTAAACTGTGTGGATGGAGGAATCTCCCACTTTTTCCATCTAACCATAGAAAATCTGCAGATAATCTATAGGTGTATGGCCAGCCTTAGGATCTACTACTGACAGCTTGGTGCCAGATACCACAACATACCTAGTGGAGTCCATGCCTTGATAGGTTATGGTGGGTGGTCATAATGTTATGGCTAATTGTTGTATAATCACAGCATGTATATAACATTATATAACAATATATAATCACATAGTCATAGATATCCACAGATTTTTTTATTACACACTTGTTGGTAAATGTTGTGCTATATTAGTGCAGTAAATAAATTAGCTTAAATGTGAAATCAGATTTTGATGCAGCTGTGCATGGTAGCCAATCAGCTTCTAGGTTTTCACATTGAAGCGATCTGTCATGCGATTGAACAGGTCTAATCGCATGACAAGTCGCAGCCTATTGTCAGCAATGGCACCATTCCAATCGGTGTGATGCTGACTTTGCGGCGGCGCAACGACTTGCAAAAGTAGTTCCTCCACTGCTTTTGGCGACATCAATAGACATCTGTGCATGAAGCCGCACAGATGTCTTTCAAGTCAGACCCGAAGTCGCACTGAAATGCAGCTGTGAAATCGTGCGATTTCAGATGCGGTCGCACAATTTCACAGCTGCGTTCGATGTGAATATGCACAATCTGCACAGCTGCACCAGATTCTATGAGCACCAGTTTTAGCAAAGTATAACATTATGTAGACAAGCGTAATATTAAAATAAATGGGGTAAAGTACACAAATATATAAATCCAATAATTCCACCAATACCAATATACACCAATCAGCTATAACATTGTGACCACTTTTTTTAAATTTTTTTAATTTGCAAACCTGGACTGTAGACAAGCGTAATATTAAAATAAATGGGGTAAGTACACAAATATATAAATCCAATAATTCCACCAATATACACCAATCAGCTATAACATTGTGACCACTTTTTTTTAAATTTTTTTAATTTGCAAACCTGGACTGTAAAGTGGGGTACACACTATAAGAAAATTGGGCGAACGTTCGTCCGAACGATGTTTCACAGCAAATCGGAACCGATGAAAGAAAATTCGTACGAACATTCTTATGAATCTTCTCATACAACAAAGACTTTTTTGTTGTTTATTGTTTTTGATCATGCGCAGTCTTTCTTTTCTGATTTTTCTTGTACGAAAATCGGACGAAAACGGTACACATTTAACGAAAATCATTCGTTCTCTTCCCGTACGAGATAAATTTGGGAGTTTGTCCCTTAGGGAATTTTCGTACGGAAATTCCTAATCGGCTGTCGAAAGTTGTGTACGCACTATACAAAAATCGTACAAAAATTCTTTGGACGAAAATGCTCGCCCGATTTTCTTATAGTGTGTACAAGTCGTAAATGTGATAGGTAGTTGGAAACTGACTGCAAGGCAATTCACCTCCAGTACACTTTTCTTACAAATAAAATGTATCTAAACCCAAAACCAAACATTTTATATATTGCAGTTTACCAATCCTTAAATTTTCCGCCCGATTTTCGACTAGTGTGCAGCCCACATTAGAGGTGGCGCATTTGTTTTCCTTTGTTTAACTACAAAACGACGTACCTGTAAATCATTTTGAGGAAGTGTTTGCACCGGGGTGATGCCTTCACCCTGATACCGTTTTTTTAGAGCTGGCATTTTTCAGGTGATAACAACCGATGCGGCTAAGAAGCCACTCGGCCGTTATCACAAGGAGCAGAAGGGGACATTCCCCGCCCACCCGCCGCTCCGCCCGGGTCTCCGCCGGCTGGCCGGAGTCCCGAACAAAGCCAGAATCGGCTTAGATTGGGTCTCCAATGTAACCCAGAAGCAACGTCACTTCCAGTTTACTTGACTGCCGATTTAATGTGGGAGTCTGGCGACCAATCTTTTTCTTTTTTTTTAGGTCATTGAGACACTTTGCTAATCCCAAAATAATACTCACAGTTTAGGTGTAATATTTCCGCCTCTGTCTGTTTTCGTACTGAAGAATAACTTTAAAAATGTGATGCTGGCTGTTTCCATCTTGCTTGTGGGCATGTGAAGCCCACAAGCATTGATTTCCTGTAAGCGGTGAATGCTGTTCATTCACAGCTTGTTCACGCACATGTTCATTGTTCCCGCACAGAATCTTGGGAAGCCTGACACTAAGCTCCCAGGAGAAAGTGCGGCGCCGGGGAAAGGGAATAAACACGCCTACTCCCATGGGAGGAGAGACAGGAAGTGCCACAATAAAGTACAATATAAAGGTAATTACAGCAATAAAAAAAAATTTTGTGCGGCATTTGAACATCTATGCAATTAACTGAAGGGGGTAAGATTAAGTTAAAAATTTGAGTGGAACCCCACTTTAAGAAAAATGTTTTGAATACTTTTAAGTGCAGTGGATCGGTTTGCGTTCTTTTAGACCCCAGATCCCTCCATAAAGAATACCTGTCACTGCCTATTACTGTCACAAGGGATGTTTACATTCCTTGTGACAGCAATAAAAGTGATTAGATTATTATTTTTTTAAAGGGACCGTGTAAAACATTTAAAATAAACTAAAATAAATAAACTAAAATAAATAACAGAATTTTTTTTTTTTTAAAGTGCTCCCGTCCCCCCGTGCACAAAAGAAAACGCATACGTAAGTCGCACCCGCAAATGTAAACAAAATCACACATGTGAGGTATCACCGCGATTGTCAGAGCGAGAGCAATAATTCTAGCAAAAGACCTCCTCTGTAACTCTAAACTGGTAACCATTAACATTTATTAAAGCGTCGCCTATGGAGATT